>NC_137838.1:4200000-4447500 GCF_948465745.1 Chenopodium album
CTATCTCGAGGTTGAATGAGCTTATAAAAATCGTGTTTGATCTTAGCTCGTTAAGGATTTGGCATATTTGAGCTTTGTGTTCACGAACGTGCTCGTTTGTATAAATTATGAGTTTAAGCTTATTATGCGTAATTAAATAAATAAGCTACCAAAACAATTTTCTTAAAAAGTTTTAATACGTCCACTTAATTTTATATGAGGGGGAAGTTTCCGTGTTTTGTAGAGAAAAGGAAATGTTAGAGTTTTCACGTTTAAAGATGAAATAATGTTTTGATTGTTCGAGCTAAGCTTGATAACAAATATTGGCATTCTAGCTATCTCGAGGTTGAATGAGCTTATAAAAATCGTGTTTGATCTTAGCTCGTTAAGGATTTGGCATATTTGAGCTTTGTGTTCACGAACGTGCTCGTTTGTATAAATTATGAGTTTAAGCTCATTAAGCGTAATTACATAAATAAGCTACCAAAACAATTTTCTTAAAAAGTTTTGATACATCCACTTAATTTTATATGAGGGGGAAGTTTCCGTTTTTTGTAGAGAAAAGGAAATGTTAGAGTTTTCACGTTTAAAGATGAAATAATGTGTAAGTTTTACAAATATGTATGAGTAAGTGATATATAATCATACTAAAAGTAATTTAGATATAATAGAGCTGAGATTTTTTGAGCTTGAGCGAGCTATGATCAAGTTATAATCGAGCTTGAATAAACTTATAAATTAATTCAAGCAAGTTGTTCATAAGCATTATCGAGTCGAACATGATGTTGTTCGAGCTTTGTTCATTTATTTGACAAAGTTAAGATTTTTATCTGAGTTTGTTCACGAATAGTTCTTAAACGTATCGACTCATTTACACCCATATCAGCAAATTTTTTTAAACATAGGGAAAAAAACAATATATTAATCATAAAACAAATTACACCCCAAAACATTAAGAGGGTGTTTGTTTAGGGGGATAAAAGGGGTGGGACAAGGATAAAAGGAATGTAGTGTTTGTTTAGAGGGATGGGGATTATAAGGGGGTTAGGGATAGGGATTAAATCACCCACTTATCCCTCCATTTCTATAACTAAGGGGGGGTGGTATAAGGGAAAGGGATTAAAATGGGTTTTAAAAGACTAAATTACCCTTAATGAAATTGAAAAAGTAAGGAGAAGGATAGAAGTTAGTAAGGGTATTTTTATAAAAATTTTACTTATCCCTACTTTCTTTCCCCTACTTACCAGACATGGGATAAAGATAATTTATCCTTGTCCCACCTACCCCTATCTTTATCCTCCCTTTTTATCCCTCTTATTTCCATCCTTCCAACCAAACGCCTCGTAAGGGCGGGACCATACAATAATCTCTTTCTATTGGGAAAACAATTTTAGGAGAACCAAGACGCTCTTCTTTTAGAGCCACTCATCCTGCAAAAACAAGGACTTAGTAATAATACCGGAGAGAGTTTTCCTTCTTTGACAACCAGTTTTAATTCTAACTCTTGAACGGCGGGATGGAGGAGTCAAGTATCTTAGACATATGAGAGGAGCACGTTTTGGGTTCACAATAGACTTTAACTCGGAAAGGGCCGAAACCTCCAAAATTTCTCAAAAAACGTGGATAATTTGACTTTTTTTGCACGTAAATAAAAATTGCCGAAATGTTTACCATGGTACCTAATACCCTCTGGGAGTCCAATTGGATAGGGAGAACTATACAATTTGCCTTTAAACGACCAATTTACCGGTTTACAACTTGCACCGATTTAATTAACTCAAGCCTACCACGAACATTTATGACAACATATAATGATCATATATGGTTCCAAACAACATTATATGACCCCGACATGTATCCCCCAAAATCTCAAGGATTTTCGACACTGGGCCTCGAAACCTCCAAAATTTCTCAAAAAACGTGGATATTAGCCTTAAATTTTGGAATTTTTTGACTTTTTTTCTGACTGTAAATAAAAATTGCTGAAATGTTTACCATGCTCCCTAATATCCCCTGGGAGTCCAATTAGGTGGGTGGAACCATCCAATTTTCCCTTAAATGGTTAATTTACCAGTTTACAACTTGCACCAATTTCATTAACTCAAGCCTACCACGAACATTTATGACAACAAATAATGATCATATATGGTTCCAAAAAACATTATATGATCCCGAGATGTATCCCCTAAAATTTCAAAACTTTCCGACACCGGGCCTCGAAACCTCTAAAATTTCTCAAAAGCGTGGATATTAGTCTTCAATTTTGGAATTTTTTTTACTATTTTTCGCCCGAAAATAAAAACTGCCGAAATGTTTACCATGGTCCCTAATATCCTCCGAGAGTCCTATTGGGGTGAGTGGAACCATCCAATTTGCCTTTAAACGACCAATTTACCGGTTTACAACTTGCACCGATTTCATTAATTAGAGCCTACAACGAACATTTATGACAACTGATAATGATCATATATGGTTCCAAACGGCATAATATGACCCCGAGATGTATCTCGTATAATTTCAATACTTTTTGACACTGGGCCCTGAAACCTCCAAAATTTCTCAAAAAACGTGGATATTAGTTTTCAATTGTGGAATTTTTGACTTTTTTTCGCCCGAAAATAAAAATTATCGAAATGTTTACCATGGTCCCTAATACCCTTCGGGAATCCAATTGGGTGTGTGGAATCATTCAATTTGCTTTTAAACGGTCAATTTACCGGTTTACAACTTGCACCGATTTACCGGTTTACTACGGCTAATTTAATTAACTTGCACCGAACCCGACTTGAACCGAAATAGACCCAAACCCGTTTTAACCAGTCAAAACCCGAATTTAACTCGACTTGTTACTAACCTGACCTGAATTCAACCCGACCCTTATCTAACCCAACCTGTTACAAACCCGACCCGAAATAAACCCGACTTGTTATTGACCTGACCCAAATTTAACATGACTTGTTATTGACCCGACCCGAATTTTACCATACCTATTACTTACCCAACCCAAAAATTCAACCCGATCTGTTACTAACCCGACTCGAAATAAACACAACTTGTTATCGACCCGACCTAAACCCAAATTATTCCTTACCCGATTTCAAATCACCTTAAATGCAATTTAGACCACCTTATTATTGTTGACCCAAGCATTTTGTCTTGGGAAACCAAGCCGGTCCAGGCCAACAAAAGAAAGGAGCATCATCCTCAAATTTAAGAGTTAAATATAGTATATATTTGTTGTATGGTCAAAGGAGATAATTATCTTCCTAAATTATAGACTATATTCCAAAGTTGCGAGTAATTTGGACCGGAGGTAGTATATTATAGTCAAAGGAAATAATTAGCTTGATAAAAATGATAATTACTATTTACTATAGTTAATTGAATCCAAATATGACCTGACTTGGAAATAACCCGACCTAATTGTAACCTGCAAATTATTGACTTGAACATTACCCGACTTGAAAATGACCTTACCTGATTATAACCCGCAAATTATTGACTTGAACCGAACCCGACTTGAACCCGAGAATGACCCGACTTGATTATAATCTGCAAATTATTGACTTGAACTGAACCCAACTCAAACCCGAGAATGACCCGACCTGATTCTAACCCGCAAATTATTGATTTGAAACGAACCCGAGAACTATCCTAACCCGTTGTAACTCGTGAAAACCCGAACTATTGTTCACCTTACCCGAATGTAACTCGACCTGTTATTAACCCGACCTAAACCCGACCCAAACCTGATAAGAAGTATGACCCGACTCAAGCATGACCCAACCCAAACCCGACCCACATAGGTTATGGAATTACTCTGAATTGACCCAACCCGAGTTGACTCGACCCACTCTTACCCGACCTGTTTATTCAAATTGATAGCTCTAGGAATGGTCATACTGGAAGTGGCATTAGCAACAATAAACAAAATTGCAATATAAACAAAGTAGATTAGAAAAAGTATTGAGTATATAGATTCCAGCTGTTAGCATATTGTCTACTCCAATTTGTCCAATTCCGAATTAGATAAAATATAATTATAGTTCATGCAAATAAACAACAAGGTTTCGTGGTGTAGTTGGTTATCACGTCAGTCTAACACACTGAAGGTCCCCAGTTCGAACCTGGGCGAAGCCATTGCGTTTTTGTTTCAAGCAAAATCCAAATTACTATATGTCCAATTATTATTTTGTTTAAAACAAATAACGTTCACAATTGGTTTCGTGGTGTAGTTGGTTATCACGTCAGTCTAACACACTGAAGGTCCCCAGTTCGAGCCTGGGCGAAGCCATTATTTCCTTTTTTACAAAAAAAAAAAGTTTGCAATTTTGTCAACTTTTAAATTCTGCATCAATTTAATGGTAAGTTTTTCCATGTAAGAAATGGCTAGTTGCTTGTTTTACTACAATTTGTCAATTAAAAAAAATGAGGAGATTAAGTAGACATTGCATTTTCACTAAAGATTCTTATTTATAAAGGAATTCCACATTTTTAGTAACTACTTTTCTAAAATGTTTTTGATCTGATTGCATTATTTATTTAATTTTTTCTTGACAGAACTTTCAATCAAATGACAAAAAAATTCTTTTACTAAATTATCCTGATATCCTTTTCACCTTTAATAAAAACAAATATCACCATGAACTAACAAAATTGAATACAAAAAAAATACAGTAGATTTTTTCATGGAATATGTAGTTTACTTAAACTAATTAATTAATTAATTAATTAATTAATTAGAAAAAGAAGAAGAAAATCTTCTTTTCCCCTTCTAAAAATCTATGACAAAGGAATTTCAAAGTATAATGATAAATAAAATTAAATAAGAAAAAAGGTGGAAAAGCCACAAATAGCAAAGTTCTGAAACTTACTTTACTTGGTCAAAAGAAATAGAGTATGAATATTTGACTGCAAAAATAATAAAGGGTTATGACTTATGAAAGTGTGCATGTGATCTCCTACAGTTTATGTTCACTCGATTTACTTAAATTAACTTATCTTTCATCAGTTGAGCGTGGAAATTTGCTCAAGCTTCTTATCACATTATTATTCATGTCTATTATGTTTAATTAACTTGAGAGATAAGTTTCTATATTTACCACAATTAATTAGTAGCCACTCTCTTGATATATGGGTTTAAAGTTTAATCATTTCAACCTATAAAAAAAGGAGTTAATTATATCATTGTTGTAAAATATCAATCACCTATCATATGGTGATTTACATTTTAAAATTATAATAATAAATTGTTATGGCATCCGCTTGTAATGTTGTGGTACACATCTCTCTCTCTCTCTTATATATATATATATATATATATATATATATATATATATATATATATATATATATATATATATATATATATATATATATATATATATTGGTTTATATATTTCCTTTGTTTCATAATGACTTTAATTGACTAATGGCCTGTTCTGAATTACTGAACTGAACTGATTGGAGCTGAACTGAATAGAGTTGAAATGAATATTTTATGAGAGAAGAAAATTAGAGAAACTGAACTAATTGGACCTAAACTGAATTGAATTGAAATTAAGCGGAAAAATAAAGAGAGGAAATGAGGTATTACAATCCAAAGCATAACGCTATGTATTGCTTAATGAATGTTATGTGTGTGTCGCATTTTGAAGTTAAAAGTTTAGTGAACAAGAGCAAGAGATCCAACAAGATTGATCAGACCATATGATCCGTATATACTTGTGTAACGAAGGAATGAAAATTGGATGATCTACATATATATGAAAAATTAATGTTAATTTGTTTATATATATCTTATATTCTTATGTCCTACCATTCAAGATGTTTCAATTTAAGATGATATTGTCTCATAAAAGAGACAAAACTTTTTACTTCCACTATTAATTTTTATATTCATCAAGTTAAAAAGTTTAGGGGTCATTGATATACTGTAAACAATATGAACGTGATGAATCAAATAATATGAGGAAACCCAAGTTAATTTATGAGATTGATATTCCAACAATTTAATTTCTCTCACAATTTGATGCATTTATTTATGTGCCATTTCATTATTTTATTTTTCTTTTATCATTTCAAACTTAATGGTTTAATTAATGGAAAATGTTATACATAGCCCGGCTACATATAAGCATTAAAAACAGTCTTGAAAATGTATAAATTTAAAAAATCATGACAAAAACACACTTATTGCACTGATCTACGCGTGTTTTTGTCATGAATTCTTAATTTTATACAATTTCCAATATTGTTTTTAATGCTTATATATAGCTATTAAGGCTATGTATAACATTACCATTAATTAATATATAGAGTGCACGTCACTTTATCATCATTTTTGTTTATTTACGTGTAATTTCAAATAGTTTTGGTAGAGATGAACAATGTTATATCTTAGGGTTGTTTGTTCATAACATCATGTATTTATCGTTATTATATTCACAAAAGAGATTAAGAGGAAATACAAGGATAATAAAGAAGCACATCAAGTGAAAGGTCATCACAAAATATCTCTTGATTGCTTGTTAGAGACGTTTGACACACAATTATAGATTGCCAAAATATAATGAAACTAATACTCAAATAAACAAAGGCGTCACAATAGTAAAAAAAAAGTTTCTAAAATTAGAATATTATGGAAATAGTTACTAAAATAAGCAAGTTTTTTTACTGTTAAAACGTGGGCATCTTGTGATCTCAGTTACATTTTGATGCCATTATACTTGGGAAGGGTAAAATTTTATACTCCACATTAAAATCCGAGCTAAAAAAATGCAGCTGTCCCAATTTAAACGGTTAAATGAAAAGGGTCCATCTTTTCATAATAGATCTTGTTCGTTAATGCTAGTATTTGTTTGCTTAATTTGTTTTTCTTTGAGATTATTGATCGAGGAAACATAGGGATTAATTCTTGAATTACTGATTAAGAGTAAGAAATTTCTTAATTATATTCAGTAATTTTTTGAACTATTTTCCGTAGGTCCATAAGTCTTCACTACATTATGTTATAAATATTCATCTGTATTTTATGGGTTTCTCAAGATGAAGATTCATTGAAAATATTGTTCTTTTGTTTTCATAATTTTTCTTTGTTGCTTTGCTTTGATATTAGTAAACTACATATATTTGTACCTTAGCTTTAAGTAGGTTAGTAGTGGTAATATTCTAATGGAATTTAATTTGATGGTTTAAGTTATTTATTAGCAATCTATTTAAAATTGGTTATTTAAGAGTAAATAATTAAAAAATAATAAAAAATTCCAATGTGTTATGATTTAAAATTATGTCAGTTCTATAAAATTTTAGATTGATGTTGTTTAACATATTTAGATTTTAGCCCTTATTAATTTGGATTTATTTAAGACCTTGTTGGTCACTTTAACGATTTGGCGATTTAATCATATTTCTCTTTTAAATTTTGATGACTATAATTTTGGGTTAAATTTAATTTAGGTCTATCTTTGGGAGTACTTACGGTTTTGTGAAAGAAAATGTTTTAGGATTTATATGTTTTATAAGTAGGCATTGTTTTGAACAAGAATACTAAAGACTAGCACTTTGTATATTTCCTAATGTTTCTCCATTAAAGAAAATGATTTTATCTTTTCTCCAAACGCAATCCCTGATCTGTTGGTGGATTAGGAAGGTTATATCGACTTAACCAGACAATTAAAATCCTCGTGTAACTTGCTTTTTTGCCTTTTGAATTTATATGTTTAATTGTTTATTCATTGTTTTTGTTCCACATGATAGTAAGTTCCAATTTCATTCTCGTAATTTTTACCTCAATAAAGTTAGAAAGAATAGGATGGACAAATGGTGAAAAATATTTGTATTTGTATTTTTTTTTTTGGATAGGATGAGATTAGATCCCCACCTAAAATCCCTTTGTTCATTGCCAAATGAATCAATGCTCTTCCATCCAATGGGAATAAACTAAAGATAGAACAAATTTAGAACGTACATTTGATTCTCATATCAATATCAATTATAAACACACCAATTAAATTGTACCCCCATAATGCCTCAAAATTCCATGCACCCAAAAATGTGGCTATCCATTCTAATATAATGCCATATGCATCCATATAAATTAACGGAGAAACATGATGAGTATGATTAGCCGGTTTTTGCTAAATTCGAAGCATATTCTAATCTATGCTTACGATTTCATGTTTATTATCTTTTCATTTTGATGGGAGATTATGATTCTCTCTCGAATCAATGCCATGACGCTTAATTTTGGGGTTTGGCGCAATATGTGCCAACTTTTGCACATTTTTGGAAATCCTTATCTATAAACAAACATATAGAGATATATTAGAATCACAAACTTTTAAATAAAACGGATGTTCAGTAATTACTGAACATCAGTTATAAAGTGACAATAAAATGCGCAAAAGTTACACTAAAACGCATAAAAGTTACCCTGATATATATATGAGTTATTTATGCTTCATTGATAAATTTGACAAAAGTGACACTAAATTTGACAAAAGTGACATTAAATCTGACAAAAGTGAACCCGTTGTACAGTAAATTACTGAAAATCGGGTGTATACAAAACTTTTCCTATTAGAATAGGACTATTTGGTTGATTCACCTTATAAAGATAAGGAAAGTGATAAGAACCGTATATATAAAGGTAAAGAGGTCGAACTCACTGACATGTACTGTCAATCCAATTCAAGTTAGCGAGTTAGATAAAGCCATATAGCCATATAGGCAATGAAAAAGGATAAAGGGACACCCTCCTTCTAATGGATATTAGTTAAAACCCAAACTTTAAGGTTGAAAGGTGCTCTCCATTCAAGTAGCTAGGTCAAGCTTAATTTAATTGTAGATCATTTTGCCTAAAGTGAGGTGGTCACTTTATCAAAGAGACCTCTCCTCCGACTTGGAGATGAAATTAGAAAAGGTCTCTTAAGCTTAAATTAGACATGTCTCTTTATGAGTTTTTTTTTTCTTCTTCTTCTTTGAAGTACTAATTCAGCAATTGTACTAATAAGTATACATACGTATTACTCGTACCTACTATAACTCTATTAGTCTATAAGTGCAAAGATTTATTGATGCATGATATGTGAAAAAAAACAACCTTGCTAAAGAAGTAAAAAATTAGAGAATTTAATGGTGCATTGGTAAAACCATATACAAAAGTGAGTACTATATATCATAAAAATATCTTAATATTTTACAATCTATTAACCTATACTAAAAGCAAATCCATCTATAACACTTGTCATTACCTTATAAAAAATTTTCCCGCCTTTCTCACTTATCTCTTTTTCTTTTTTTTTTTTTTTTTTTTTTTTTTTTTTTTTTTTTTTTTTTTTTTTTTTGCAAAATCTTTTTTTTTTAATCCTATTTTATATATACCTAAATAAAATATATTAACCTATACTAAAAGCAAATCCATCTATAACACTTGTCATTACCTTATAAAAAATTTTCCCGCCTTTCTCACTTATCTCTTTTTCTTTTTTTTTTCTTTTTTTTTTTGCAAAATCTTTTTTTTTTAATCCTATTTTATATATACCTAAATAAAATATGTTGAATATATTTTATATACCTTATATTTTGATTGTAAAAAATATTTAACAACCGTGCATTATTGCACGGGATTTTAACCTAGTACTCAATTAAATATTAAACCAAGCCAAATGAAATACTCTGTATAAATTTCTCTAGTAAAGACCTTTCAAGTGTCAAAATTTGAGATAATAGGAAATGAAATTGGGCAATTCGAACAATAAGATGGAGAGCTTGATCCACAAATAAGGCCCAAGAAGAATCTATACTAAAAACAATTGATGATAGTATGAGTAACTTTTCTACCTTATAAATGAGAATATCTCTCATTCTTCTTCAATATGAGATTTTCACAGGCAGGCTTACAATGAATTTCAACAACAAATATTTGGAATTAAGTTAATGACTTCATAAGGAGGCGCTTCAAAGGGATTCGAACCTAAGATCTTGATGCAATTATGTAGTTAGGTTCCAAAGTCGAAGATTTGGTGGATGTTATGGTGTAAATTTAAAACGCAAGAGTATGAAATCAAAGTTTGTCATATTAGAGGTTCACTTGGCTCAAAGTGGGGCCCAGCGTTCAAGGGAGCTAAACCTTTTTTGTCTTTGTTATTGGATACATACATTTTATTTTAGATACGTCGCTTATCTCCACATCAAACACACATAGGATCTAGGCGTCTAGTTGTACCCATTTTTTTTTTATTTTTTTTATTTTAATTGTTAAATATTATAGGTACAATATTTTTTAATTGGGTCGAACGTTTTAGGCAAGGGAAAACCTCTATCTTCCTTGGATTTTTAGTACTTTGTATTTTTCTAGTTTTCTAAATATGTTGTATTAAATGATGTTCTTTTATTTTCAATCATTGTACATAAATAAACATTCAAAAGAAATGAGGAGAGAAAATGTGAAATTGTATTATTTTTTGTTTTTACATAAGAGAGATCATATAATAATGTGGTAGTAATATTGTGAAAGTGTGTAAAATTCAGCTAGTCCAACAAATGAGGTAAGAAATTAAGAGATGATAGACTAGAATAACAAAATTACGGAGCGAATAAATTTAACAACAATTTAAAATAAAAAGTGAACAACAAATAATGATCGAAAAGAGGTCAAGTAAAACTTGGTGAAATTGGTGAGGAACTCACCCTTGTAATTTTGAGGTCACAAGTTCAATCGAGCCCCTACAACTCCATTTACTCCCCAATATAAACCTACCTCCCATTTCTTCTCTTAAGTGTTGACCTGTGGAGTTGGACTAACTTAAATTGTGAAAGATGCTGATTTAATAGGATTTTTCATCTTTCTTTTAAAAAAAATAATAACAAAGAATGAAATGCGTACGTGATAAGCATGGAGAGGCAAGATAGTCCGTGTGGAAAAAATAGGTACCACAACACACCATGCATAATGATTTATGGCTCATACTTTAATAGTTAAATCCCTGGTCATAAATTCTTTTGAACCCTCTTCTTCCCCACCCCTTTTGCTTTTTTCATTCTTCGTATGTGTTTACGTGCATGCGTGAGACTAATATATAGTTGGCGTGGCCCTTAATTACTTTGTATATGGTATAGTACCTTCTCTTCTTTCTTATTATTATTTTTATAATTTTTCTTTATTGATTCTCTTTTTCTTAACAATGCACTTCGTTTTCTTTTGGGGGTGTTTAAAGGAGGGGATGGAATCGTTAATCAAATCTCAAGATTCATGGTATTCCACAAAAGAAATACTCGTATAGTTTATCTTTTTATCTTTTTCGTATAGTTTAATAATGCAAAAGTAGTAGTTTAATTACTACATACATAGTTTACTTTATCAATTTTTAGCCCTATTAGGATTGTATGGATTATTCATAAAACAACATTGTCTCATATACATTACACTAAAATATGAATATATTCCGCGTAATATAATGGATGTTTACTAACTTTATTGGTTGCAGTATTGTTTGCTAGACTTGATATTCTGTTTGCTATTTCTTTTATTTTCACATAATAAAAATACATATAGAATTTTAGAAATGATGATCAAATGCAATCTTACATTCTCTAATCATGTATTCTTACTAAATTAAGTAGCATTGGCATTTACACAATGTTAATTGGTGATTATTTACTGATTATAAATTATTTATGATTAATTCATTTGAAGTTCAAAAAATATGTTTAGATACACGGATCAATTCAACTTTAACTTTCATCTTATTATTAAAGCTTGATTTAATTTTAATATGAATTGATTGATATTTACAACATAAATCTAATGAAAACCCTTTATTCTACATACTCTTAAATCAAACTTTATGCAGGTAATATGAATTAAAAGAGGTCTTTTTATGAAAATCAATTATATTTTTAGAGTCCCTTGGAATCATTACTTAAAAAGCAGCCTCTTTCTGCAAATTAAGTGTCAAACGTTTTACTTTGTCCTGTTTTATACAAAGGTCTGTTCAATTACTGTCTTAACTTTGCATCAAATGGTCAATTAATATAATTAATCAACAAAATAAAGCGTAAATTAATTATACATTCAATGTTAAACAAATTAATTAAAATCATAGAATAATAATTTAGGAAAAATGAATTTAAACATAAAAAAATAATTAGAAATATCACGTGAGAGGAGTCGTGGATTATAAGAAACGTACAAAACTACTAAATTGTGTAATTTGTTTTGATTGAGTTTAAGAAAGATATAAAAGATCCTGGTTGAAAGAATGTTTGCATAATATTAATCCAAAAATAGCTTAATAATCAAGATACTGCTAAGACCCACAGCTGGTGTACCCAGTACGTGAAGAAGAAATGTTAGACAAAATCTCTGGTGCTTTTTTTGTCTTCTTTATTACTCCAACTTTTTATACAACTATTCTTTCATTTTTTTGTGGTGAATCCAAGTGGTCAAATACTAAGGATTTAGAAAATTGCATTGATATTCATACTTTTCCATTGATTATCATGTTAAGTTGAATATTTGTAGACTTTTTAGTGGTTGGTAAATTATGTTTGGTTTGGTGACATACGGGAAAATAAGTACGAATAAATTATAGTATACTGTAAAATATATCATTATATTGACCAATTTTACTTTTTTTTTACTCGTATTTTTTATTTGTAGATGTACATAAAATTGGTCCAAATTCAATTAGACTAAAATTGGAGTTAACATGATAAATGAGTTGCAATTTTGATCAAAATTGTTCATTCAACCGTCATCTTCCAATTGGTTCAAGTCTGATCGTCAAGTCATCAAGTATCAGACTTGTGCACAATCCTAAGGGTAACACATGATTCACGTATCCTACCTCGAGCTTATTATTAAGAATGCAGTTGATATACATATAAATCATTTTCATGCCCTGTTGCAATCAAAAATAGACTAATGTTGGATCACAAAACAAATTAGTGTTTTCTTAGGTGATCCACGTGTTTACACAACTATAAATAGTCAAGTAGAAGTAGCAACACTCCTTCCTCTAACCAACGTATACTTTAAGTGATCCTCTCAATCCATCCCATATATGCTAATTTCACTATAATTTCCCAAACAAAAAAAAAACAAAAATATTAATTTTATGAAAAAAAATTTATATAATATATTATATATATCCATATGAAATACTATTGTTCTCTCCAACTCCAAGACAAGCATGAGTACTTGTACAAAAAGCCTTGAGCCCCAAGTAATAAGGAAAATTTTTGATGATCATCATCATCATTTGTACTAACCATTAAAAAACACACACAATACACAATTACACAAACACAAGAAAAAAATAGAACATTGATGTTTGGAATCACTTATCATTTGGTCCAAAAATTGTAGGTATCTCGTTCAGAACACCATCCCATGTCCATACACATGAGACACTTACACACATCTTCATCAACTTGCACTTACACTTGCCTCGTCCTCCAAAATGTCAAAAACGGCCCTTCCGAACACTATACTTAATTTGAAATGAACAGGTCCCATCTTCAAAAATGTATTTCTCACGCGCTACTCGGAACAATTGGAAGTATCACTACCGTCGGTCAAAGAGCGTGGGTACACGCATGAAGGTGATACGTTGTAGTGGAAAACAAGAAATGATGAAAGGCCGTACATTTTAACCGAATTATAAATGGCGGTAAATTCTAGGTTGCCCGCCACGTTACTTCTAGCTGTAAAAAGTACGAGTAATTTTATTTTTTTTTAAAATTTTAGATTTATCATTTTTATTTGTTGCCCTTGTTAACGGTTCGCCAGCCAAAAATGCACTGGTTTAATTTTTACTTATTTACGAGTATTTATTATTTTGTTTTCATTTGGTTGGTCAATTAAAATGTTTGTTATATTTTTTTGGTACGAAGATCATATTTCCATGAGCAGATTTTGCGCTACAAGTTTAAGAATTTGTAAATACTTACTCGTGTTAAAATAAAATAAAAATACAAGTGCTTAAATAATTTTAAAACTAAATACCGTAGCTCGGTATATATCATATTACAGATGGACAAATTTTAAAAGTATTTTCTTAACATCATTTGGATTTACACTAATGTGGCCAACCATCATAATAAAGGTGTATCGTTAATGTTACAGGAGTTATTGAAGGTCTATTCTCATCAACTTATTTTCAGTTCACTTCCTAATTTTTTTCTCTTATAAAATATTCAGTTCAGCTTAGTTTAGTTCAGCAGTTCAGTTCAGCAGTTCAGTTCAGCCCATTTCAGTCAATGAGAACAGGCCCTCAATCAGTGTTATATAGATTACTTGGTCAATTATAGGGGTTATTCAATCACCGTTACAAGGGTTACTTGATCAGTGTTATAAAGGTTATTTTTTCTTTTATAATTGGCCACACAATGTGGCCACCCGCACACAAACAAACTGCTGATTAGATATATAAACTAGATTATTATTAATAATAATAATAATAATAATAATAATAATAATAATAATAATAATAAAAGTAAATTATCTTATACCAATAGTATAATAATATTATATTTAATAAACTTTAAAGATATCAATGATTTAATAGCGCGTTTTTCGTGCAATTGAACAACTTATATGATCGCATGTGAAAAATAAAAAAAAATAAAAAAATATGACAAAGTAACCTCTTATTATGCTTAATGAATAACCCTTAATAAATAGCAGATATAATAACCCCTGCAACACTTATAGATGTAACCCTTATATTACTAACTATGTAATTAAGGTTATAACTGTAACTGAGTACCCCTGCAATACTAACTGATTAAGGGCCTGTTCATATTTACTTATTTTCAGTTCAGTTCGGTTCAGTTCAGTTCAGCTCCAATCAGTTCAGTTCAGTTCAGTTCAGTTAAGCTCTAATCAGTTCAGTTCAGTTCAGTTTTATGCATTTTAATTTTTCAGTTCAGTTCAGTTCAGCTCCAATCAGTTCAGTTCAATTCAGTTCAGTTCAGCTCCAATCAGTTCAGCTCAGTTCAGTAAATATGAACAGGCCCTAACCCCATGGTGGCTGGGCACATCGTATGGTCAACACATATAAAAGTTAGGGCCTGTTCTCATACGTTGAAATCCAGTTCAGTTCATTTCAGTTCAGCTCCTAATTTCCTTCTCTTATAAAATATTCATTTCAATTCAGTTCAGTTTAGCTGAGTTCAGTCAATGAGAGCAAACCCTTAGTGATGATTAGATACTTTTATTTTATTAAATTTTTTTATTTAAAAAAAAGTGAGGCCATGTTCTTAAAAACAAGTAACAAAAATATAATTTGGTTCAGCAAATATGAATTTAATCTTTAAAATTATGGAGTACTCATAACTTTGTTAAATCAAATTTAATACTCGTAACTTTATTAAATCAAACTTTAATCTATAAAAAAAATTTAAGTTCAACAAAATAATTTAATATCAATATAAGATAGAATACAACAAACAAAAAAGGATCTAATACTTTTTTTCCCGGGGAAAAAAAATAAAAAACTTTATGAGTTATGATCAAGAATAAGTGTAATTATGAACTTTAATGGATTTTTTTTTTTTTTTTTTTTTTTTTTTTACCAATTTTAACTTTTACAACATTCACATTCTCTAGTTTAACCATCTTTTGTGATTTGTACATAATAAAAATAGTAATATGGGGTATTTTTATAACTACACATGTCAATACATATAATAACAAATTAGCAAAATCTAGGTTGTTTAAATTTGACTGATTGAAAACTAAGGATATTGATCTCACAGTATAAATTACTCGTATGTGTTGGTAAGTGTGAAAAATAAAACATGAATTAGACTCCTAAAGTTCCTATAATGTTGCAATAAAACTAAATTTAAAATTTTTGTACAATAGTAAATTAACATTGCATATTATTCAATAGTCTCATGAATTCACAACATAAAAATATCTAATTTTATGTATGTGGAAACACAATCATGATTTTTTGTTACTATTTATAATGACTAATACGTTACCAAATTAATTAATTGTTATTCAAATGATATTGATTGACTGTACTTGATTCATTAATGTCTCAAAGCCAGTCTGTAAAGTTAAATCAATAACCGCGTGATACTCCAATAATTAGAAGCAACGTCATCAGGTCAAATGTTGACCAAACTTACCTTTCATTTTCATTTCTTAATCCTTAATTAACAAAATTTAAAAAACTTGAAAAGTAATTACCCCTTTTAAGTTTAACTACAATGAGAGATTTTTTTGATAGTAAGTGAGAAAAAGTGATGGAGCATGAGTATTGAGTGAAGAGTGACGAAAATATTTTTGACCGACAAGTTAAAACGAAGAAGTCTGGGCATCTTGGTTCTCACGTGATAGGCAAAAACACATAAACCAATGTTTTTTTTTTAAAATTAAAAAAAAAAAAAAAAAAGAGAAAAAACTCATGTTTTGCTGACTCAGCCGTAACTATCAACCTCCACACTACCCAGTTGGAGCTTACTCCATTGGATCATAAACATGATTTCTCTCTCCTTGGACCATCTTCCACGTGTTTAAATCGTGTCCATTCAATAACCCTATGCGGCGGTTCGTATTGTTCTCCTACTTCACTGTGACAAACACCACCCTCACCGCACTGTCACCCTATCACCTCCTCCTCACTATACCCTTTTCTCAAGTAA
The DNA here is from genome assembly GCF_948465745.1 of Chenopodium album. Classification (NCBI taxonomy): domain Eukaryota; kingdom Viridiplantae; phylum Streptophyta; class Magnoliopsida; order Caryophyllales; family Amaranthaceae; genus Chenopodium; species Chenopodium album. Next base: position 4,216,642 of record NC_137838.1, read on the forward strand.
TTTCTTTAATTAGAGATATTTTTGCCCCCTCTCTGACCCAATTATACAAACCCAAAAAAATTACAATAATTATATATTTTTTTTAATTTAATTTACATTTTACCGTTTTCCAATTTCGGCTGATGGTATCCTATATAAAACCCAACTCAAGAGTCACTTGTTTACCTCCTCCTTTTATTGCTCCTCTTCACACTCCCTACTTTCTCTCTCTTCACTCATTTTCTCTCTCCTCTCTTCACATTACATTTTCACAAAATTAAATAAATTCCCAAAAAAATTGAACTTTCCCATTACATTGAATCTTCCTTTCTCACTGTTCCCAAATTTTTCCACCAACTTTCATCTTTGTTGACAATTTGTTCTTCTTAATGCGAAGAACAGAAGTAATTTATATTGTTTGAACCAATCCACCCTTAAAAAAGATGGATTATTCTCACTTGCTATGCCCGGTGAAATACACCGAGCATCGCAGCGTGACAAAGAAGCAGAACCTTATCAAAGTATCAAAGAAATCGATACCGAAACCTCCACCTAGAGTGGTTCGTGTATCGGTTGTAGACAACGACGCAACCGACTCATCAAGCGATGAGGAGTCCGACTTATTCGGCCGTCACCGTGTCAGGCGGTACACGAATGAGATATTGATCGAGCAAACCACCAGTTTGAGTAATGCTGCGGTAGCAGCAACAACAGCAACAACTACGGCTCCTATTGTCGCCCCTCTTTGTAAGAAGGGCGGGTCGAGGAGGAAATCATCAGCAAACACGGCCGTGCCGACCGGTCAACCCGGTGGCGCGTTGGTGACTTCCGGTGGTGTTAGGAAGTTTCGAGGTGTCCGTCAACGGCCTTGGGGGAAATGGGCTGCGGAGATTCGTGACCCGGCGAAGCGGGTTCGGTTATGGCTTGGAACGTATGACACTGCTGAAGAGGCTGCAATGGTTTACGATAACGCTGCGATTAAGCTTCGTGGTCCTGATGCTCTGACTAATTTCGCTACTCCGCCACCGCGTGAACCACCGGCTCCGGTGGTGGTTGAGACTCACGCGCCGTCGACTTCCGGCGGGTATGAGTCGGGCGATGAGTCTGCTTCACACAATATTCTCTGCTCACCCACTTCTGTCCTCCACTTCCGGGGCGGTTCGACCGGGGAAGAAGTCTCCCGGTTCAAACCGGACATTGTTAAAAATGAAAATGAAATGTTGTTTTGTCCGGTTCAAGAAACAAGCAACAGTGTGAGCAACAGCTTGATGAGTATCAGCAACAGTATGAGCAACAGCAGTAGTAGCTGTCACTTGGAGGAATGTCAAGGAGAATCATCATCAAATATTGGCGATTTCTTAGATACGCCGTATTTGAATGATTTCTTCAACTTTGAGTCACCGGAACCCATGATTTTCGAGGATTCCAAGCCGCTGGACAATCTATTTGCTATCGGTGATGATTGTGATAATCAGTTCCATAACCAGTTTGATTTCGGGGACGTGTTCGTTGATTCGTTTATGGATGATTTCGATTTTAGTACGATGAATAACAATAACAACAACAGTTATTCATCGTCTAACTTGTTACAAGTGGACGATTATTTTCAAGATATCAATGAGATTTTTGCAGCGGATCCTCTTGTAGCCTTGTAATCTGACTGAAAAAACAAAAGAAAAAAAAAAAAAACTAAAGAAGAAAATGGGAGAGAGTCATCTTTTTCCGGCCGATTGTTGATTGGCAAGTTTTGTACCGGCGGCGAGTATTAATTAGATTTTTTTGTTTAATTTTATATTAGTAGTACTAATATTATTCTCTGTTAGAAATATAGCGGAGAATTTTTGAGGAATTAATAAAATTAATTATATGAGAGTAATTATTTAGGCCTTTAATTTTGTTTTGTGATGATGAGTTGTATACAGTAAATTCAATTTTGGTTGAAGAAAAATGGAAATACAGATTACAATTTGTTTCCTACTTTTAACTATTTTCCTAGCTGTTCTGCTTGATTTTCTACCATGTAGTTTTATTCCTTTTAACTCTGATTTATTTCTTTAAAAACAAAAAAACAACTGTAATTATTTCCTTAAATTATAAATCAAGGTGTAAAAAATTGTTCAAAGGAACCTGTTTCCATTGACCATTGATTAATTTTCAATCGTCATCATAACTACGAGTGTAGTTCGATGTTAACATTACTCTACTCGTGTCTATATAATGTTCGTTGATCACTATTCACTTGAGTGAGGTGACTGAGGTCAATTGAGTCATACTCGATATGTACTTGCAAGATTTTTGTGAACTCGTATTATAATATTATAGAGTATATTATAATCGCAACATAGAGTGAGTATAATTTAGCAGAAGTATTTAATTCGGTAAATTAAATATTTTCAAACAAAGGTATCTACAAAATTAAAAAAATTGTAAAAGGTTAGAATAAGGGAAGGACGTGGGATTGGCAGCTAAGATACTAAAGGATCTTACAAGTGAGGTAAGGAATTGACTATAGAATGAAAATAATTCCACTTCTAAGTCACGAATATAAATATATGGTACAATATTGGTACATTGTATAATTAGATATTTAGGTAGGAAAATTTCATGTATAAATAATATGGACCCAACTTATTATTATTACTATAACTGTTATAGTAATATTTGTAGTAGGTGCAGATGAAGGAGGAGGTGAAATTAATTTTGGCGAGTATTATAAATGTTATTTAAAAAAGTCAATTAAAAAATTTGGAGGTTGGATGTGTATTTATTTATTTTATTTTATTTATTTACTGAGATTCTGTCCCTCTTGTGTCGTTGTAATAGTGTTAGCACGTGGATTCAAGATTTTACTGACTTTTTTATTTTAATTTTTTTATGAATATTAACTTTGAAAATAAATAAAGAAAATTGAGCAAAAGAAAAAAGAAAAAAAAAAAAGTTGAAAGAACAATAGAAAAAGGAGTGTGGAGAGAGAGTATGGGGATGCCAATGTGGCATTCTTTTTGCCGCTCCAACCCACACGAGTAGGCGCAATTTCCGCTTTTTAGGCCGTTTATTTGACCCTCCAAATAGCCCAACTTGCCAATTTTTTTGTTTAATTACTTTTTTATATTTAATTTTAATTTTGAATTATACTTCATATCAAAAACTCTAATCGTTTAAACTCTTATACACATAAATCTGTTTAAAGTATAGTTTCTTTTTGTTGTTTAGTTCACAGATTAGCCCCTAGATTGAGAGATAGATGTAGGTGGTTTAGTAAAGCTAGTTAGCAATGTAGTTAGATATTAGTTTTAGGTCCTAAATCCTTATATACCCAACTTAGGGCATGTTCACATTTATTGAAATGAGCTGAACTGAACTGAACTGAACTGATTGGAGTTGAACTGAACTGAACTGATTGGAGCTGAACTGAACTTAGCTGAAATGAATATTTTATGAGAGAGGAAAATTAGGAGCTGAACTGAACTGATTAGAGCTGAACTGAACTGATTGGAGCTCAACTAAACTAAATTGAACTAAAATTAAGTAAATGTGAACAAACCCTTATTACATGATGAATAAGTTTCATTAACATTCATTTGATAAGTAAATTTAATGTGTGTTTAGTTCACCTAAAAAAATACTTGTAAATAAGTTTAACTATCAAAGGTTATAAATAACATGACAAAAACACTTGTAAATAAGTTTTGATTCAGAAAAGAGTAATTAAATTTAAAGTTTTGATCAATAATAAAGATTAGTTGAGTGAAGTGTATAATCTCTCCAATTATGAATAATTGATGTAATTTTGACTTGATCATAATAATCAGTGCACTAGTGTAACCTAGGGATGTCAATGGGGCGGGTCGGATGCGGATGATGGTACCTCCATATCCATCCCCACCTAAAAATCTTATATCCATCCCCGCGCCCACCACCCGTGGCAGGTACAATATCCACATCCATACCCCCCCCCACCTGGTACAAGATAGGATCCATCCCCGCCCCATCACCCACTTGGATATTCATACCCACCTCATAACCGCCCCAAAATTGTCCCAAACCCTTTGCCATGATGCTCTATTGTATCACATTAATGACAATTATATCAAATTAGGTTAAAAAAAATTGGGACTTTCACTATTCAAGCTTATTGGGTCTTAGGGGGTATCAAGTTTCGTAAATTCTCAACTCTTCTAAAAGAAATATGGTGCGGGTATAAGGTGGGTACGGGGCGGGGCGGATCTACTCTAAAATCCATACCCGCCCCACCACCCATGGCGGGTACACATTTATACCCATCCCCGCCCCATCACCCGCCAAACCTCCCTCCATCCTCGCTCCACTTGGGCGGGGATGGGGCGGGTTTCCCATTTAACCCGACCCATTGCCATCCGTAGTGTAACCATCAATGTATATACTTTGTACGGAGTATATTGTAAAAATTATAATCCATATATAAAAATAATAGTATGATGTACTGTATACTAATATAGTATTTTATATGAAAACATTTATGATTTATACATTTGTATAAAAAATAAAAAATAAAAAAAAAATTGTCAAACTTATTGTATAAATCACGCAAAAGTCAACCATATCAATTATCAATGATTGGAGGAAATAATGTAAGACATCAAACCTCAATACTACGTTGGTGTGATGTATATGACAAACTAACTTCCCAAACATTTAAATTTTTTTCATCATCAAATTTCATTTGTGTCAATAAAAAAATATAATAATAATTTGATTATATAATCTTCCATTCAGAATAGGGTTTATTCTCATTTATTGAACTGAACTGAATATTTTATAAGAGATTAAAATTGGGAAGTAAACTGAACTGAACTGAAAATAAGCTGAAGAGAACATGCCCTTATTGTAGACGTAACATTTTGCTGTTATAGGGTTATAACTTCTAAAGTTCAAATTAGTCTCAAATTAATCTTTGATAATAAGACTATATATATTGAAGATCAACGAATAAAATTAATCTCAAAATTAGATGCAAACAATCAACTATTTAAGTAATAAGGATATATAGTACCATGCAATTTTAGGGTTGTGTACTACAGTGGTGAGCTTAGTAAAGGCTAATTTATATCGACTTGTAAGCTAGCATAATTGGGGGGCTAAATGGCTCATTATTTTGGTTACATAATTTGATTAAAGTTTAAACATAATAATCTGTAAAGTTATATGTATAGATGGAATGCATTATGCAAACAAATACTACTACTAGTCTATAATTCTATATACTATACTAAATAACAATTTAAGATGTTTGTTTAGCATAACTAATACAATAACTACCTAATTTCATGTTAAAGTAATCTTATTGTCTGCCATTTTGTGCCAATGAGTGAAGAATTTAAGTTCTCATTGGTTAACCAATAATTAATATCATATAATGACAAATTAAGGAGTGAATTGCTGAATTGCTTAGCTCAAAAAGGCAAAAGATGTGCTAGCAGTAGTATCAAATTAGCTACTCCATAACTACATATATATCATGTAGTATTTGTAATTTTGGGTATAAATTAATGTGATTAGTGTATAACATAAAGTTGATTTTGTTTGACCATAGTTGTATATTTTTAGGCTTTTATGAAATTGTCGGTCTAATACTAGCCGAATTATATTAATTCAAAACTTATACTTGTATTTGTCACTAGTCAAAAGTCAATTCGAAATGTTATTAGTAATTTAAACTCCTTCATCTTTCCCTATTTTTTAGGAGATTATCACAACTATCATGAGACTACAAAACTCTTTTTTCCTATTTTTGTGGCTAATCATTTTTACTTGGACTCGAGTATTATTAGTAGATATGAATTGCTATAGTTTGAATATGACTTACCTTCATTCGATGTGACAACTATGTATATGGTATTGATTTTCTTTGATTAATTTTGCATCTTTATCACAAAATTCTTACAAATTTATTATTGAAGACACTCAATTGTGAACAAACTTTATGAATTGATTATTAGATGACTTTTTTCTTATTATTATTTTTTTTTTTAAAAAATGATATTCATAGTATTTTGTATAATCCATAGTCTATAAACTAATAAAAAAATCGACCAAACTGCAACCTATGTCGTATTCAACATATCTAGATGCTTCGTATTACATATTGTTGATTTCATATATAGGCCGCTCATGCGCTCACTAAAATTTGGCCCGACCTACTTGTAATGATAGCCTTGAATAAAAGGATACCCTCAGCTAAACAAATAAATTAAAAGTAATGGATATATATACACGAAGCCAAAGATAAAGGAAAATATAATGGCATGGGCTCCTAAGATATCTGATCTATATTGCCAGAAACCTAACGACTCCGTGATTATCAATTTAATACATATCTCGTATTATATTTTGAAGTTAGCATGATATCTACGTGACACTCAAAATCTCAGACCCCTTACTAGATCCACCTACTATCATTAACACAATTGGTCAATTAGCTTTGTGTTGACTTGTTTAGTTGGAGCTTGAGTATCCATAATCTTCAAATATATGATTTAATTTGCTTCATAAATTATATAGTTGTATATATTGGTGGTGGAGGCCCTAAAAACTTAAGGTGTATGGGATGCAGCTGACATATTATTGAGAACAAGTGTTATGAATAATCTAAGACACGTTATTTTTTCTGTGATTTTCAGTTTGCTTATATTTCACTCAAAGTTGCATGGCATGAAATATTTGTCCCTCCTAATAATTATTATGTCTAAAAAAACAAATCAACAAGATAACGTAATTTATTATTCATATTTATATTTTTAGTAATTGTAGGACATGGAACACCCTACTGAATACTACTACTACACTAGATTACGCTCACGCTTACTGCACATGCTTACTATTTTATCAGAATATAAGAACATTCTACAATTATTATGTTCATTCTAATATATACTCGTATTATTCTACTATTATACTGCAATTACATTAATTATACCTTCCATTAGTTAGCTTAATTAAGATATTATATAAAAATCTTAAGTTACTAACTTTATGTTAATAGCGTGCATAAATTGGCAGGCTAAGTAAAGATTTAGGCAAGCATGTACGATGTACTTATGTATGTAGGGAGCTTTTTTTGAATGTTAGTTGCGTTAGTTAGAACTTATGGTTAGATTTGTAAATGCTAAATAAGCGCGTGATTTTAAGGGCTGTATATAAATAGGTAAGGACTAGATACTTATCATTCATTAATATCAAATGACACTTGATTTTCTAATAAATTTCCAACTAATCTAATCTAGCTAGTGATCTAATTTAAGTATTTGTACCTAGATATTTTTTAATTTTATCACGTTTCATAAATATATAATAGATGTAATATGTAACAAGATCTTAGTTTATTGGTGTGTGTTTATGTCGTCATTCAATTCAATTCGTTTTTTTTTTGTGCTTTATGCATTTATTATTTGAAGATATTTAGATATGCAATATGAAGTAAAATTTGTTATATTAATCTAGATATATTGTACACCCAGGTGTACAGAACAGACTCTCAACATGAAGTTGCTCGAGTGAAAACTAGGAAAAAATGCAATCAATTAAGAAATTAATTCACTCACTAGCTAACAGTTAAGTTTATCTCTTTAGTTAAATCCAATGTCAATTACTAATTCTTTATCTATATTGTACTGTATAATAAATTGTTTGAAAAAGGATTAAACCCCCTCCCCAAAAATTTTTGCTGATAATTGTATATAAATAAATTTATCCCATGTTCTACTTATTAAAATTCTTTATAAAGTACCGCAAATTGGCCACATTAACATATAGTTATAACTATCACTAGCTCGTAACATTATATTTACATTAACAAAAAAACAAAAAAAAATTAATATCCTTGTCCTATGCAATTACATTTATATACAATTAATATGTTGCAACTTAAAATTTCATCCTTAGATCACTAGCTAGTCTATCTTAAATGAGCTAGACACTCTCACCACACTTTTGTAACTTTTAACCTCTTTTACAAGTTAATGATCAAATATTTGGAATAGGATGACTTGCACACACCCCTACCACTAGCTTAATTCCTTGTGTATGTAAAAGCCATCAAATGATACATAAATAAACCTAAACACTCGTTGAATTTTGATAGTCCTATTTTTTTCCGATTTATATATTTTACTATTGTTTAACCATGAATAAATAAAATATCGTCTTAATTCTCTTGAAAAAATGCTAAGCTAACAAAATGGTGTCTAATTGTAGCATTGACTATGTGACCTTAGCAAGATCACTCTACAAATAACTTATCCTCAGTAGTTTTGGGTTTTGCTTATATAAATAATACAACTTAATTTGCTTTCAAAAAAAAAAAAACAATACAACTTAATTAGTGGCGACTAATCAACTGAACACAAATTTTTAAAAAAAGCGGGTGTTCAATAATGATATTGAATGGCGGATTTTAAGGACAAAAAAACTGTCCTGGGCACGTGCTTTCCAAAATTAAAGAAAAAGAACTTTCTCTCTCCTTGATTTTCTCCTTCATTCACTCATTCACGCTTTCTCTCTCCTCGTTTTTCTCTCTCTAAAAACCAGTTAACTGCGATTTCTCTCTCCTCCATTGTTGCTTTTCGAGCTTTTTCGAGCTTTTTCTCACTTTTCTTTCACTTGTGAAGTTGTTTATCGCTTAATTGTGGTTAGTTTACTTATTTTTTTGAGATTTTTGTTAGTTTAAATTGTTTTGGTTCTTCGATTTTTAGGTTTTTTGATTTTGATTTTGTTTTCGTTTTTTGTAGTGTTAGTTTCAGCAATGGTGAAGAAGAAGATTACAAAGAAGGCTGTAGATGCTGAAGAAGGTGTGTTTGTTTAATTTTTCATCATTTTTTCGAATTTTCAATTGAATTTTCGCTTATATATGTCGAATTAGTAGTGCATGTTATTTTTTATTGTTTTCTGTTGATTTATTATGCATATTATGATAATTGAATTTCAATTTTGAAGTTATTATGTTTAATTTTGCTTTATTTTATTGTTCATTGTGATAATTGGTTCAAAATTTGATATATATGTGTTGTGGTGTTGTTACATGTTAAACAAATTTTGCATGTTTGTTTTCAGAAGTTTTATTCATTATTCTTCAAGTTTTGATGTTAGGTTTTAGTTAGATTATGAGAATAGTATGCATATCTGCATTGTGTTTGTGTATATGTGTTTGAGTACCAGTAATATGTGCATTGTGCATTGTGTGTGAGTAATATATACATTGTTATTTATATGCATGACAAAGGTTATTTTATGCTTTGAAAAGGGTCACTTTATGCTGTGAAAAGGGTCACTTTATTCTGTCAAAAGGGTCACGTTTGTATTTAAAAGGGTTACTTGTTGTAGTTTAAAGGGTGACTTTATGCAGTGAAAAGGGTCACTTTATATAGTTAAAAGGGTCACTTTATATAGTTAAAAGGGTCACTTTATGCTTGTTAAAGGGTTACTTTTTTATTTAAAAGGGTTACTTGTTGTATTTTAAGGGTGACTTTATGCAGTAAAAAGGATTTTTATGCATATATTCTAAATTTTCCCCTGAGTAATTTGTGAATTTGTAATTTATGGTTATCCTCTGTATTAATTAGATATAGGTGGTTCAATAGGTGGATATCGTTATAAATCGCCTTCAAGGGGAAAAGGAATGGGTAAAGAGCCTGCTAAAAAGAACAAGACAGGTCCTGAGAAGGACAAAACAGAGTCTAAAACTGGGAAGTCTAACATTGTGAAGGCTAAAACTGTGAAGGCTAAAACTGTTCCTAAGAAGGCCAAAGCAGAGTCTCAGAAGGTTAAAGCATCTCCTAAGAAGTCTAAAATTGTATCTAAGAAGGCCAAAGCAGATGCTGAATTGCAAGTAGTTTCTGATTCTGATTCTGATACTGTTGTGTAAGTATAAATGTTTTTTGTTTTGTATTTTTTTAATCATATATATCATGATTCTGATTCTGATTCTGATATTGTTTTACTTATATTATTATTATTTAGGGAAAAAAGACCCTTGATTGCAAGGTGCAGACCACACACATTGGAATTAATGATGAGTAATTTTAGTCCTAATCAACAAAAAGCTGTTGAAGAAATAGGTTTTGGTGGTTTATTACATCTGAAATTGAAAACTTTGAATCGTCAAATGCTACATTGGCTGGTTGAACACTTTAATGGAGGTAGCTGCATGTTCACTATTGCTGCTGGTAAAGAGTTTGTAGTTACTAAAAATGATATATGTGATGTCTTTGGCTTGCCTATGAGTGAGATTGCTGTTCCTGAACTTCAGAAGAATCCTGAAGAAGGTAGTGTAGATAAACGTATCATTCAGTCATGGAGACATGATTATGGTCTTACTGAGAAGCAACCTCTACATTTGTCAAAAGTGGAGTCTAGGATGGTTGATTTGGATGATGGTGGTGAAGAATTCAAGAGATGTTTTGTGCTACATGCTATGTCTAGCTTCTTAGCTCCTACTACTAATAGGACTGTTTCATTGAAGTTGCTGAAGGCTGTGGAAAATGTTGATGAAATCAAAACATTTGATTGGTGTTCATATGTTTTGAAAAAATTAAAGAAGGCTGTTGTGAATTATAAGAATGATGAAAATGCTCAAAATGTAAGTGGTTGTTTGCTAGCTTTGCAAATTATGTATTTTCATCGATTAAATTTCCAAGGAGAAAAGGAAAGTAGTACCCTTCCTTTGATTCAACATTGGACTGATGCGAAGATTAAGAAGCGGATCAATTTGGAGATTAAAGCTGGTGATTTTGGGCAGGGACCATTGGATACCCTTACATATCCCGTTTCACAGCCTGAAGTTAGGGATCCTATAACTCCTGTTGTTAAGCAAACTTGTGGTCAAGGGGCTTCTACAAGTGGTAGAAGTGGCCGCATTCTTGCATTTGATCTTCCAGAAAGTGTGATGACTGATGATGAAATTAAAGAAATTTCAACTGATGTAAGTGCTCTTTTTTTTTTTTTATTTAGTTATTATCTCTTTATATGCACTAAAGTTACCCTTTTTGTGCACTAAAGTTACCCTTTTTGTGCACTAAAGTTACCCTTTTTGTGCACTAAAGTTACCCTAAATATTCAGTTATAAGGGTTACTTTATGCATTTTAAAGGGTAACTTTATGCATAATAAAGGGTAACTTTATGCATTTAAAAGGGTAACTTTATGCATATATCATGAATTTTCATTTGTTTTTTATTTTTATTTTTTACATTTGTATAGTTTCTTATTGGTTCATATGTTTGCAGGCTGTTCATGAAACATTTCTTTTGGTCAAAAGAAATATGGATGTATTATTGTTGGTTCAGTCACAGGGTTTTCAAACCTTGAGTGATATGATTGCTTCTCGCAGAACTGAATCATTATCCTCTGATGATCCTGTTGTATTTTCTCAAACACAACAGTTACTTTCTGATCCTCATTACCTGAAGCTTTTAGATGGTTTAATTGAGGAGTGTAACAAGATGAAGTCTATTCATGAAATGTTTCGTGATTTTTATGAACCTGAATGTCATAACAATGATGATCCTGATAATGAATCTGAAGAAGATTTGAATTTGAATAGGTCTGAGGATGATGTCAATGGTAAAGGAAAAAGTGTTTTGATGAATAGGTCTGAGGATGATGCTGGGCCTTCTGTAGCAAATGCTTCTAGACGTATCGTCAGAGGCAATAAATCTTTTTGCTCACTCGACTGTGGGCCAGTAGGTGTGGATGTTCCTTTTCTTACTCTGTTTTTGAGGTCTAATGCTCGGATTTTCAAGAAATTGCCCAAGTTACATCAGGAAATTCTTGATTATTGTTTACTGAAGGATGATTCAATGATGAGGAAGTTAAATGTCATTTTTTATAATAATTATATTTTATATGTTTTTTTTCCTTTATTTTTTTGTTTAATGCTTATCTTATTTTTTATTGTTGCAGTGAGAATCTTGTTACTATTGGGATGAATTTTTTAATTCCAAGAGAAGACATGGTATCCCTGGTAGCTCCACTTAGAATTAGATGGTGCATCATTGATTGCTACTGTCTGTATTTGAACGAGAAGGCATGTTTTGATTCTGGTCCTCGAAAATTCTTCTTTGGTGTGAGGCAAAGTGTAAGTAATTTGATTTTTTTTTTTATATGCACTAAAGTTACCCTTTATGTGCACTAAAGTTACCCTTTATGTGCACTAAAGTTATTATCTTTTTATATAAACAAGTTCTCATACTTTTAATAGTTTGCATTCTTGCATGTTTGTGAAAACATTGGCAAAGGTGAAGTTTCACAAGCTGTTAATGATTTGCACGGTTTATGGGAAGGTTGGGTGAGCTATGAGAATCCTGAATGTGATATTATGGATGCTGAACTGGTATATTTCATGATAAATTACTATCAAAACTTTAAAAAAGTTCTGTTTTGTGTTAAACTGTCTAAATCAGTGTTTTAATTTTTTCTGTTTCAGATATATTTTCCTGTTCTTATTGAGAATCACTACATTTTGTTTGTTATTGATCATACAAAAGAGGTGGTATATTATCTTGACAATATCATCTGGCGTGATGATGCTCTTGAATATACCAAAGAATTGTCTTCACACTTGGTATGTTTATGTTGATTTCATTGTTATGTTTCTGTTTACTTATTGTTTCCATTTAAATTTTTTTTTTCTTTTTTCTTGTTTTATTTTATTCTAAACTTTTATATTTTATGTCAGTGTGATCAAATGGGTGTTTTTCTCGGAAAAAGAAATCATCCAAAGAGTGTTCAGCTACCTTCTTATAGGTTTCAAATTGTTGAGTTGGAATGGAGAAAAGAAAAAGTTGACAATTTGGACTGTGGGGTGTTTGTTATGTATCACATGCTCCATTTTGTTGGCGAATCGTTCAAATTAAATGAACTCAAAACAGTAATTATTCATCTATTTTGTATGTATTTTTTCCCTTTCTAATGCTTTTATTAATTACATATTGATAAGTTTTTTTTTTTTTTTTTTTTTTTCTGTTGTGAGATTATTGGGAGAAAATTTCTGCGAGGTGAGATTTGTACGACACTGGTGCTGTGTGATTTGAATGAATCTAGGAATGATGTGTTGTCAGAATTAGAGAAGTTCAATGAGAAGAAGAAAGATCCTGCTTATTGCCAAGAAATTGAAATGAGAAGAAAGGATGCAATTGCTGCAAAGAAGAAGAAAGATAATGAAGAAAGAATAATGGCAGCTGAAGTAGAAGCAAAGGCAGAGGCAGACGAAGAGAATCCCAAAGGAAAAAGGGCAAAAAAGAAGACAGACAAGTACACTCCTTCTAAAGGGTGAAATGACTGTTAGAAGCAAAGGTTGATTAGGTCTAGGAGCATTTTTTGAACAATGAAAAAACTTAATGTTTGTGCATATACATCAAGTTAAATGATGTAATTAAACTTAGTGGTTAGTTTTTTGTTCTTTTGGAATACTGATGTATGTGCATACATTAAGTAATTTGAAAGGTTCTTGTGTATGTTTTTTGGGGTCACTTTTGTGCATAAAAAGGGTTACTTTGTGGCATAAAAAGGGTTACTTTTTATATTTGATAAGGTATACTTTTTTGGGTAGATAGGGTAACTTTTATGCATGAAAAGGGTAACTTTTATTGACAAAAGGGGTAACTTTTATTACTTGAAAGGGTAACTATTAACAAAGAGAAGGTTAATTTAGTGGATAGAAAGGATAAGGTATACTTTTTTTGGATAGATAGGGTAACTTTTATGCGTGAAAAGGGTAACTTTTATTGACAAAAGGGGTAACTTTTATTACCAGAAAGCGTAACTTTTAGTGGATATAAAGGATAACGTTTATGCATGAAAAGGGTCACTTTAATTCATGAAAAGGGTAACATAAGTTGATGTTTCCAAGAATTAAATATCTGCTAATAAAAGTGTCAATCACATTTTCATTAAACTTGTCATAGAGTAAAAAAACAAAAGAAAAATAGTTTAACAATACAAGGTATATTAATTTCAAAAAAAAAATGTTCAAAAAAAGATCTTAAAAGAGTCGTAAGTTAGGTGTTTTTGATCCAAATTCTGAATTTGGAGGTGGCAGTGCTGGTTTTCTTTTTCTCTTGCTTTTTTCAAGTCCTCCTTTTGCTCTCTTGCTTCTTCCTTTTGTTACAGCCGTTTTAGGATCAAGTATTTGTGGTACACTTGTGCTTGTACTCGATGCTGAAGAAACATCAGTATTGCTTTGAGTGCTGTCTGCCACATCAGGAATGTTAGAAGCAGCTTCTGTACTTTCTTTCTAAGCAGCAATAGCAAGTAAGTCTTCCACCATTTTAAGACTGTTTCTGAAGCTTAATAATACAAGGTATATTAATTTCGAAAAAAAAAATGTTCAAAAAAAGATCTTAAAAGAGTCGTAAGTTAGGTGTTTTTGATCCAAATTCTGAATTTGGAGGTGGCAGTGCTGGTTTTCTTTTTCTCTTGCTTTTTTCAAGTCCTCCTTTTGCTCTCTTGCTTCTTCCTTTTGTTACAGCCGTTTTAGGATCAAGTATTTGTGGTACACTTGTGCTTGTACTCGATGCTGAAGAAACGTCAGTATTGCTTTGAGTGCTGTCTGCCACATCAGGAATGTTAGAAGCAGCTTCTGCACTTTCTTTCTGAGCAGCAATAGCAAGTAAGTCTTCCACCATTTTAAGACTGTTTCTGAAGCTTTCTTCCATAAATGCTCTTGTGTCTTCATTTTCTTGACTTTTTAAGATTAGATTGTAGTATTTCCTCATCATTGTTTGCCTCCATGGAATATATTGCTGTTTAGGATCCTGATTCTTCAACCTATCCCATGCCTCTGTTTTTGCAAACTTAGTCCATCTTTTTGAAACATACTTATCTGGTATTCTTGTTACTGAATGCAAATGTAGAATTCTGATGCAATGATAACATAACCATCCAGATGCTTCAAAATTTTTGCAAGTGCACCATACAGTTTGGCTCTCATGTATATAGTTTACTTGATGTGCAGACCATGGCTTGTCTTCTAGTGTTACTTGATAAAGTAGGCATTCTTCATTACTGCCTAACATCTGAACAGTTGTTGCCATAGAGTATCCAAACTCCTCTTCAAAATCTCTAAAGAGTGATAAAGTGAAAACCTGTACATCAAAATCATGTAGGTTCATTTAAATTGCCATATATTAGGTGTAATTTATGTAGTTGTCAGTTAACTTTTTACCTGTGCAGCATGCTTTAGCATTCCAGAGAGAGGCAATGAAGTGAATGCTATTGACTTGCTACAGGTAAACTCATCATATTTCTCTGTGCTTCTCCAACGATTGGTTGTCTTCTTAAATATGGTATAAAATTCTGTCAAAGTAGTTGTTTTACTTGCTCTGAATCCTATAGCATGATTAGTGCTTTCACTCCTTTGTGACGATAAGATTCCTGCTGAAAAGAAATCTCTACTAAGGGCAGGACACCATTTGTCTTTCAACTCATACACTCTTTTGTACCAAGAGTGTTCTGTCAACTCATATTTCTGCAACATTGCCTGCCACTTTTCTTCGAATTCTTGTTCTGTCACACACATCTTTAAGCACTGGTTGAATGCAAATTTGAATTCTTTGTCTTTTTTAAGAGCTCCAAATCTGGTTATGGCATTTTGCTCCAAATGCCATATACAAAGTCTATGCCTTGTATTTGGAATCACCTGCATTGAAAATAAAGGGGTCACTTTATGCTGTTAAAAGGGTTACTTTATGCACTAAAAAGGATAACTTTATGCAGATAAAAGGGTAACTTTTATGTGAAAAGAAAAACTTTATTGTCAGATCTCAAATCTGTAAGATGTCAATATAAATCTTTTACCTCCAGAATTGCATTTGCCATTGCTTGGTCCTGGTCAGTGAATATTGAAGTTGGTTTTCTATCCTCCATAGCTTTGAAGAAGGTTTGTAATAACCACACAAATGAATCTGTTGTTTCATCCCCAATAAAAGCACATGCAAACATACAATTATGCCAGTGGTTATTTATGCCAACAAATGGAGCACATATAAGATTATATCTGTTGGTTCTGTATGTTGTATCAAAGACAAGAACATCTCCATATATCCTATAGTCTTCTAGCATCATTGAATCTCTCCAAAAGATATTGCAAATTCTTCCTTCTTTGTCAAACTTCACTCTAAAAAAGAAGTTTGGATCCTCTGATTGTTCTTGACTTAAAATGTTCACTAAAGTTTGAGCATCTCCAGCCTCAATTTGTTCCATTCTTAACCTTGAGCAGAAATTCAGGTGATCTACAACACTATGGCCTACATTCTGTTCTCCTCCAGCCTCTGTAGCCATGTAATAGTAAGTGTCCATTGTAGTTAAACCTGAAGATTTCATTGTTTTGATTGCTTCAGTTTTTTCCTTTGTCATTTTTCTTTCAGAACGATGCAAATAATGCCACTGTGGCTTTGTTAGCTCGTGGTTATGCTGAATAACATGAGACACCACCTCAAACTGTCCTTCTTTATTCACTTTTGCTCTTATGCATGCCTTGCAATTTGATCTTGTAATGGCTACTTGTCTTGGCTTTCTTGCTTTTACATTTACATCCTCTTCATCAACCATTTCAACTAACTTTGTTTTCTTCTGACCTGAATGTCTCTTTCCCTCAGCAGAACACACATAGTTTTTCTCAGTTACTATTTTTGTGTGTTGTTTGAATCTAGTTGTATGTTTTCTTATTGAAAATCCCAGTATAGCAGCATGTTTTTCATACAATTCCAAAATTTCTTCAAAAGTTTCTCTTACCACACCAACAAATGATCCTCTAAGATCTAAACCAGAAGCATCAATTGGATTTGTATCTGTTATTTAATACAAACAAATCAGATAATAACCACAGCCAGCATAAAAAAGGGTAGCATTCGTGTGAAAATAGGGTAACTTTTATGCATGAAAAAGGTAACATTTAGGCATTCAAAGGGATACTTTCTGCATACAACTTGAATTTTCAGCATACAATTTGAGTGTAACATTTGTGCATAAATAGGGTCACTTTTAAGCATGAAAAGGGTAACATTTAGACATTCAAAGGGTTACTTTTTGCATACAATCTGAGTGTAACATTTGTGCATAAATAGGGTCACTTTTAAGCATGAAAAGGGTAACATTTAGGCAATCAAAGGGTTACTTTTTGCATGCAATCTCAAAAGTTCTGCATTCAATCTGAGGGTAACATTTAGGCATAAATAGGGTCACGTTTATGCATAAAAAGGGTAACAATTATGTATTCAAAGGGTTCTTTTTAGCATACAATCTCAAAAATTTATAGAAATTACCTTCAGTTGCATTTGTTTTGGTTGTTTGTTCTGAATTTGAATCAATTGATTTATCAGGAACCACTTGATTTTCAGCATTGTGTATTGCGTCTTCTGCATTATCAATTGCTTCTGCATTGTCTGGATGGTTGAATATTGGTACGAATTCATCTCCAAAACAATAAGTTTCTTCTTCTTCTATAATCGATCGATTTAAATCGATTTCAAATTCAGTCTCAACTTGCCTCTGTTTTTGTAGCAATTCGTGAATGAGATTGCTGCATTTTGTTGTATCGAAAGTCGAATTCTCCATTGATGATCGATTTCTGCAATTTGTAAGTTTTCTCACCTTTTTTCTCCTCGATTGATGATCGAATTCTTCTATTTGTGCGTTTTCTCACCTTTTTTCTCCTTTATTGATGATCGATTTCTGCAATTTTTGCGTTTTCTAACCTTTTTTCTCCTCGATTGATGATCGTTTTTTGCAATTTTTGCGATTTCTCACTTTCTCTCTCCTCCATTGTTCTGCGTTTTCTCACTTTCTCTCTCCTCCATTGTTCTGCGTTTTTTTGATTTAGGTATAAAATTCCGTGATTTTAAATTAAGCTATTTTAAAAAAAAAAAAAAAAAAAAAAAAAAACAATAAAGAAGTTGCACGTGAGAAAAACCCGATGTACAGTAAAAATACTGTACACCGGGTACATGCAAATGGAGTTGTCAACTGAAATGCTTAAATTCATGGGATAATGTTGTACCATTTGCTAATCCTACAGTATAATGATAAAATTCAAAGTGATTAGACATTAACCAATTTAATCAAATAAAAGTAGACAAAGTTAAATACATATAAAAGCCAATAATCAAAAGGCCGTGTGCGTCTTTGCTGGTCCCGTGTTCCAAATGATAGTGGTTACCGGTCGGCTAAAAAGGCTAACAAAAAAGTTGGAATAACTAAAAAAAAAGTCCCTATCAAAGTATATCTAATATGATCAGAACAAAATATAAATAATTAAGGATATAAAGAAGAAAGATTTTCCAACAAAATATTTATCATTAATAATTAAATTAGGGACCCATAAAATAGGAAAAATGTAGTTACATTAATATTGTCAACTGTCAAGTCAAAATTTCCCAGCCTCATGTAAAATGTGGTGCTCACAATTTGTTGTTGCTTTAATTAATTTCCTTCATTTACACTCAAATTGGACCCCTTCAGAAAAAAATTAAAATGCCACCCTTTAAAAATTGCGGTTATACAACTTGTGCGTGTAATTTTATAAAACATCAACTTATAAATTGAAATTTCTTCCTCTTACCTTTTTTTTTTTTTCATATCGTTCTACCAAAATACGTACTTCGTATTAACTTGATCAATGGTGTATTTGGTTGAAGGCCGATTATTAATTAGATATGTTATATGTACGTACTTTACACACAATGTAGTTTTTATAATTAGTTCAATTTATTTCACTTAGCTTGAGGAATAAAGTTTATAGGAAGTACGGGGGTAATATAGAGTACTCAATACTCTGTACTATTTATAAACATGAGAATTATATTATAGGTAAAACTATGTACTTGATCAGCTCACCCAATAATGACTGTTTATTTCGGTAAATAAAATATAAGTTCAGATAAATATAATTTAGATAATTGAAAACCGAGTGACATAATGCCCTTACACATTACGGAGTAACATATTAACCCACTTAGAAGAAATTTAAACTTTAGGTGTAAAAATTTGTACTCCTACTTCATATTGAATGATTGCAATTTTGAATCTTGATATCTACACTCTTAATTATTTTTTGTATCAAAAAAAATATTATTGAATGAAACAATAACAATTTAAAAATAATACTGTATGTTGTTAGTTAATCATAAATATTTTAAGGAAGCTCCTCTGTTAAATTATTACATTACTTTTAGCAGAATGAAATACAAAACCTGAGCGTAGAATCAGAGATTGTAACAGCATGGTTAGACATCATGAACTTGTATTAAATCATGATCATCATCACAAAATGATTGCAATTTTAAGCGTTACATTATGGTACTATTTTTATTCGTTATCTTTATAGCTTTAAGAATATTACTTTAATTGAATTTTAATATTAATACCTACTTAATTTTAATATTAATTTATAGTAATTATTTATCAGTTATTTGTACATGTACTTATTAACAAACCATATCCCATGCACGTGGAATAGAATGGGAACTATCAGCTTTTATTTTTCCTTTCAGACTTTCATTTATAACTCTGTTGATTTTTATTGGGAGAGGTTTCTTTGACAGAAAGTGTTTTTTTTTTTTTGGTGGATGGGGATTAGGCAATGGTTTCCTCTACCAATTAGGACCTTTTCCGATTTACTGAACTGAACTAAACTAATTGGAGTTGAAACTGAAGTGAATAGAGCTGAAATGAATTGTTTATGCATGAGAGAAAGAAATTAGAAACTGAACTGAACTGAACTGAAATGATTGGAGCTGAACTTAACTGAATTGAAATTAAACTGAACAGAACAAACCCTTAATTAACTTAGATTGGTTTGTGTAAATATGAAATTAACACCTATACAATATTTGTAATCAATTCTGGAAATCAACATAATATAAAGTTAATGAAAGACATATCTATTTCGAAATGGAGGGATTAACTAGCTATTTGAGTGGTTGTATTCAAAAGTTTTCAAAAAAAAAAAAAAAAAAAAAAAACATATGAACAACAATTTTTAATACATGCACTATAATTTTTAGTTGTTGGTATGTACGAGTTACAAATTATGTTTTAAAACTACATTTAATATGAAATTAGAAATTAAAAAGTAAATTGTTGAATTTATAAATACTAGAGCTCTATTGGTTTGACAAAAAAATCAATTACAACTCACATAAAGTTGTACATATGAAATTAGAGTATATTTGTAAATGTTGATCATTGTTTAGATTCATCTAAAAACATCAAACTAATCAAGCATGAAAATGATGAAACGAAGAAGGTAGCAAACAACCAACTAGTATGTTCAAATCTTAATTATTTAGAAGCATTTTTTTTTAATTTTATTTAATTTGTAGAATAGTACAACTTACAATATGTGCTAACCTTTTGTTTAATTGATCCGTACTTGATGTTAGCTTTAATTAACAAAGCCAAAGCATGTTTTTATGTGACTTTTATTTAAGTATTGCTACTAGCCCTTCAATATCTTTTCTAATATTCTTTTAAATGCACCCTTTTGTACCATATGAGATCTTTGAGGATTATATAAAAGTTACCTTATGAAAAAAAAAAAAAAAAGGTTTGACGTAAAGGTTAAAGTGAATTCAATTGTTCAAGATGTTTGCAACGTTTTGAGCATTTTGTTTTACTCCTATAGCTGTAATTTATCGATAAACTAAGCTATTAGGTTCTTCTGTAGTCTATACTACGTAGTATATATATTGTATAATACTCGTAATATAGTTTCAAACTTTCAATGTTCAATTAATTATAAATTCTCCTAAAATATCTAGGCATGCCATTCTTTTATCATATGGTGTTAGCTTTAAAATCTTTACTACTGCATGCACAAAAGTTCTTAATATACTTTTTTGGGTTTTGCTTAATTATATAAATAATAAATTACTTTGTGTGAAGTATATACAGTATACAATGTATATATATAACCCCTAATAATAAATTAAAGTATACTCTGTAATTTTTTATTCTCTTTATAATTAGTATACTAGCTTGAATTGGTGTTGATCATCACCTGTTTTTTTTTTTTTTTTTTTGAGGTAAACCTGTTTATTATTTACTTATTTCTAAAGAGGTGAACTTATCTTCACCATTTTATTACTCTCTTCTCACTTTCCATAAGAATTAAACTCGTACATCAGTCAAAATGTAATCAAAAAATGAAAAGATCGAATTACCACCCCTTTTCTCAAGGTGATCCATGATCACATAAAACTTAAACATACTATACATTAGTGTCTTTTACTCTCAATTAATTTACATCCTTGTGTACGTCATATATTAAACTCTTGATAGATGATTCTTAAACAAAAAATATATATATATATATATATAAAATATAAAAAAATATAAAATTAAAAATTAAAATTAAAATACCTATCATATCAAAACCTAGCATATCATTTCGTAATTTAGAACATGACTCTTAAATAGTCTTACCACCAGTGATGATGTATAACAAAACGTGTCTCATCAAAATTCAAAGATGTTTTGATCATTACATTTGTTACGTGTAATAATTCAAATTACACAATAACCACACAAACACACTCACACACACACACACAGTGAACATACACCTAGTAATGAGTATAGTTTACAATATTACATAAGAGTAGCTAGCTAACAACAACCAATGACCAACAAGTGATTGCATGGTGTACATACATACACCACCAAGCGTACGTGTATCCGAGTATAAATAAGTATTGAAAAGAAATAAAAACAGTGACATAGCAATGACTGCATGGAAAAGGAGGGGGGGAAAGGAGTCACAAGAAAGCAGCAGCCTTAAGAAGAAGCTAAGCTGTAAAATACAGAGAGGGTTCAGAAACGGCTAGATCGGTCGATGTATTGAGGCGGGTACGTACAAGTTGCAATATATGAATATGATCTGCAATAATCTGCAACAATCGCAAAGCTATATTTAAATTAATGGTATAAAAGGGACAACACATTCTACTCTGAAACATATATAAGCTAAGCTTCATTTTTTGGTCCCCCCAACCCACCTAGCTTGTTCTTCAGGCTAAATTCCTAATCACATTAATATGTTGTCCGTACTACAAATCTACAATCCATCTTATACTTATAGCTAGCTTCTTTTTAAGGCCGGTTTTATATAATCGACATTTTATTTATTTTTGTAAAATTGTAACAGCTTGACTTTCATATTTTTGCCGACTCATAAAAATTTGATCTGATCATTTATACGTTGACTTTTTTTTTTAATTTTAACAAATTCAATTATCAAAAGTTGAATTATGCATTTAACCCAATCAAACAACATTTCATATATAGACTACGGGTTTGTTCACATTTACTTAATTTCAGTTCAATTTAGCTCAGTTTAGTAAATGTGAACAAACCCGTAATCTATATATGAAATGTTGTTTGATTGGGTTAAATGCATAATTCAACTTTTGATAATTGAATTTGTTAAAATTAAAAAAAAAAGTCAACGTATAAATGATCAGATCAAATTTTTAAGTGTGTAGTAAAAATTTATGTCAATAGTAAATGTGAACAGGCCCTACGTATTAACTTATACTTGTACGGATTATAAGTTTAAGTGTGTAGTAAAAATTTATGTCAATAAAAATTTAATTATAGTTGTATTTGTTTTAGTTGGGAGTTGTTTGGTTTGGTGTTTGGGGGGTGGGGGAGAAAGGAGAAACACAATTTGTCTAAATGAATTTGCATATCTTTAAGGCAGCTTTTATTGGTTCCCACTTGCTAATGGTCAATTGGCCCACTTTATTTACCTCCTCCATTTTTTTTGTACTTCTAATTTCTGTAGTAAAGTAAATTATTCACTAAATACAAATGGGTACTCAGTACACAGTGACTCAGTGATAACAAAATTCTCTCATATCGAACTTAGCTCCTTCATTTTATGTTACAAGTACAACTTTCATAACACATCCCAATATAATTCCTATAAGTTTAAGGTTAGGGAAGAATTTAAGAATATACGAAATACTTTGTATAAACGTCGAGATACATACATACATGTATACTCGATTTACCATTTACGTAGTATAATTTTTTTACTATGGAGTATAGACTTATTTTAACGAATCAAAGCATAATTTTTTTTTCGTTTATTTATTTATATTCATCAAATTTTAGGGAGAGAAATTGAATTTGGTGTTTTCAAAATAATAGGCAAGTATAGAATTAAATTTAAGGTATTTTCAACCTAAGTAGAACAATCGTAATCAAGAATTACTTAGGGACCCACAAATCAAACATTTGGTAACCTAATTATTAGTCGTAGTCTTCGTAGCCTTTGGGTTGGGAATTTTTGTATGGTGCTTGAGAGTTCCACATGTGAATTTTCCTTTCCACGTGGCATGGAAAAAATTAATTTAAAAATGAAAAAAGAGGTCTAAATAGGGCTATTTTATGGGCTAATCATGAATTGGTCAACTTTAAGCCCAGAATGAATCATAGGCTTTTTTTGGCTTTCGATTGGGGCGGCTATGGAACGGAATGTGGGCCTAAATTGGCCCACCAATTAACCTGCCCGCAAGTAAAGGAATTGTCAAATTTACTATATTGCTCTCAATTTTATTTGGGACCCACATTAAAGAAATTTTTTTTGTCAATGTTTATATTGGATACATTCCTCTTAAAATAACTTTTTACTCATCAATATTTAAATGAAATGATGTCAATGTGTTTGATGGGGTGATGTGAGTTTGTGGCATATCGACATATCATACGTATACATGTTCTCGGTCTTAACAACTAAACCATGACTTTTATTGGTTGGATATTTAATTGAAGTTTTCAATTATGTATTATTTATAAGCTCTAAATTAATAATTATACAATGTTATTGCGAAGTATATAAACTATCATTTTTTTCGTGATTGAATTTTATACGGATGAAATGAATAGTATCACCTTGACTTCATGGCAATATGTTTGAAGAAAATTTCCATTCTTCCTACTAATGAGGGGTCATACAATATAAATGAACGTGGAAATCCTTGAGAGAAAGGGAGATAAGTAAAACACCCTATCTTGCTTGATATACCACAAATAATAAGTATTTATCAATATAATGTGTCATGCATATACTATGAAGTTATATGGCACTATCACCAATTAAATGTGAAACTCTAAATTTTATTTTCTTTGACTATTCTAAGATTGACAATATTAATCGGCACCGAAATGATAAGAAGAAAAATCAAGAAATAGTAAAAAAAGACTACAAAATAAAAGGGTGGCAAAAGTAAAGGATTTGATTGGATACAAATGATGATTCATGAAGATAAAAAGGTGAACAAAACTAGTAAAGATGTTTAGTTGTTGTCTTCTAAATCAAAATATATTCACACTTTTAACAAAACAAAAACAGTTGTTTCTACTCATTTGCTAAGAATTATAGTAGGATCCAATGGTAAGTCAAAAAGGAAGAAAAAAAATGTGATTGTCATGATGTTTACACTTATCAAATTTTTAGCTGTATTATTACTATATTTTGGGCCCTTATTCTTAATTAACAAGGTCAAATTTATGAGTTATCCGACATCATAAGAAGCAGTGTAAACGTTATGTTTATAGTGGGGAATGATTGGCATTTTGAAGTGATTGAAGGCCAAGTTCTATTCTTCCGCCGGCGTTGGGGCCTAAGGCTGCTAAATTTGAATGGATTGTTCTAGTCATGGATCATGAATCTGTCTTGTTTGTGTGCGAATTCGTTCACGGGCCAAACATAGCAGGGTGACAATGCACGTATCTTTCATATTAGATAATCAATAATACTACTATAATAAAAAAGAGTTCGCGTATAATATGAAGAAACGCGATGTAGAAGGTGAAGACTGAAGAGGGAACTACGTGAAGTTTAATAACCTTTTCTAATTTATGTTGTATTAAAGTATGAACTTCTCAAATAACATAAGTAACTATGAAAGTGTCTAGCATTCATAAAAGATAAGAGAGTCAAACACATTAAGATCAGAGTTCACTTTACAACTCCGATGAGATTTTATCCCAAAGTCATAAGAGGAGTAGTTTGAGCTGTCAAAGGTTGACCCGACTCGAAATACCGACTCAAACCCGATTATTAATCGACCCATCTGAACCCGAAAAAACGGTGACCTAAACCCGACCTGAAACCAACCCTAAACCCGAGTTGACCTGAGTATGTGAGACCTGAACCCGAATGTAACCTGTAAATTATTGAACTGAACCGAACCCGACTTGAACCGAAATTGACCCAAACCCGTTTTAACCCGTCAAAACCTGAATTTCATCCAACTTGTTACTAACCTGACCTTAATTCAACCCGACTTATTCCTGACCCGACCCGAATTTAACCCAACTTGTTACAAACCCGACCCGGATTCAACCCGACTTGTTATTGACCTAACCCAAATTCAACCCGACTTGTTATTGACCCGACCCGAATTTACCATACCTATTACTAACCCGACCCAAAAATTCAACCAGATCTATTACTAACCCATCTCGAAATCAACACAACTTGTTATTGACCCAACCTAAATTCAACCCAAATTGTTCCTAACCCGATTTCAAATCACCTTAAATGCAATTTAGACCACCTTATTATTGTTGATCAAAGCATTTTGTCTAGGGAGACCAAGTCGATCCAGGCCAGCAAAAGAAAGAAACATCATCCTCAAATTTAAGAGTTAAATATAGTATATATTTATTGTATGGTCAAAGGAGATAATTATCTTCCTAAATTATAAACTATAGTTTTCTAGTATATTGTCATATATATTATCTATTTATAGTTAGTTGAACCCGAATATATATGACCCGACTTGGAGTTGACCCGACCTGATTGTAACCTGCAAATTATTGACTTGAACATAACCCGACTTGACTTCGAGAATGACATGACTTGGAAATGACCCAACCTGATTATAACCCGCAAATTATTGACTTGAACCGAACCCGACTTGAACCCGAGAATGACCCAACTTGAAAATGACCCGACCTAATAATAAACCGCAAATTATTGACTTGACCGAACCTGACTCAAACCCGAGAATGACACGACCTGATTCTAACCCGTAAATTATTGACTTTAACCGAACCCAACTTGAACCCGAGAATTACCCCAACCCGTTTTAACCAGTGAAAACACAAATTAGACCCAACCTATTGTTCACCCGACCCGAATGTAACCCGATCGTTTATTAACCCGATCCAAACCCGATAAGAAGTATAACCCGACGTGTCCCCACTCAAGCATGACCTGACCCGCATAAGTTATGGAATTAATCTGAATTGACCCGACCTGAGTTGACCCAACCTGAGTTGACCCAACTTCCTGAGTTAATCTGAAATAAAAAAAAAAAAAAAAAAAAAAGTGGATAATAGCCTTTAATTTTGGAATTTTTTGACTTTTTTTCACCAGAAAATAAGAATTACCGAAATGTTTACCGTGGTCCCTAACATCCTCCGGGAGTCCAATTGGGTGGGTGGAACCATCCAATTTGCCTTTAAACGACCAATTTACCGCTTTAAAACTTACACCAATCACATTAACTCAAGCTTACCACGAACAATTATGACAACATATAATGATCATATATAGATCCAAACGGCATTATA
The DNA here is from genome assembly GCF_948465745.1 of Chenopodium album. Lineage (NCBI taxonomy): Eukaryota > Viridiplantae > Streptophyta > Magnoliopsida > Caryophyllales > Amaranthaceae > Chenopodium > Chenopodium album. The sequence continues at coordinate 4,243,236 of NC_137838.1, forward strand.
ACTCCAAGATGTATCGCCTAAAATCTCAATACTTTTCGACACCGGGCCCCGAAACATTCGAAATTTCTCAAAAAGCGTGGACATTAGTCTTCAATTTTGGAATTTTTTTACTTTTCTTCGATTGGATATAAAAATTGCCGAAATATTTACCATGGTCCCAAATATACTCCGGGAGTCCAATTAAGTGGGTGGAACCATCCAATTTGCATTTAAACGATCAATTTACCAGTTTACAACTTGCGTCGATTTTAATTTTAGAATTTTTAACTTTTTTTCGCCCGGAAATAAAAGTTGCAGAAATTTTTACCATGGTCCCTAATACTCTCTGGAAGTCCAATTGGGTAGGTGTAGCTATCCTACTTACCTTTAAACGACCAATTTATCGGTTTACAACTCGAACCGATTTCATTAAATCAAGCCTACCACGAACATTTATGACAACATATAGTGATCATTTATGGTTCCAAACGACATTATATGACCTTGAGATGTATCCACTAAAGTCTTAATGCTTTTCGACAACGGGTAAACCTCCAAAATTTCTCAAAAATCGTGGATATTAGCCTTCAATTTTGGAATTTTTTGACCTTTTTCGCCCGTAAATAAATATTTCCGAAATGTTTACCATGGTCCCTAATACCTTCTAGCAGTCCAATTAGCTGGCTGGGTGGAACCATCCAATTTGCCTTTAAATGACCAATTTACCGGCTTACAACTTACACCCATTTCATTAATTTAAGCCTACCACGAACATTTATGACAGCAAATAATGATCATATATGGTTCCAAACAGCATTATATAAGTTCGAGATGTTTCCCCTAAAATTTCTAGACTTTTCGACACCGGGCCACGAAACCTCCAAAATTTCTCAAAAAGCGTAGATATTAGTCTTCAATTTTGGAATTTTTTGACTTTTTTTCGTCCGGAAATAAAAATTGCCGAAATTTTTACCATGGTCCCTAATATCCTTCGAGAGTCAAATTGGGTGGATGGAACCGTCCAATTTGCCTTAAAATGACCTAATTACCGGTTTATAACTTGCACCGATTTCATTAACTCAAGCCTTCAATGAACATCTATGACAACAAATAGTGATCATATATGTTTCCAAACGACATTAAATGATCCCGAGATGTATCGCCTAGAATTTCAACACTTTTCGACACCAGTCCTTGAAACCTCCAAAATTTCTTAAAAAACGTGGATATTTGTCTTCAATTTTGAATTTTTTTTGACTTTTTTCCCCCTGGAAATAAAAATTGCCGAAATGTTTACCATTGTCCCTAATACACTCCGTGATTCCAATTGGCTTGGTGGAATCATCAAATTTGTCTTTAAACGGCTAATTTAATTACCGATTTACTACTTGCACAAATTTCATTAACTCAAGCCTACCACGAACATTTATGACAGCAAATAATGATCATATATGGTTCCAAACATCATAATATGACCTCGAGTTGTATCCCCTAAAATTTCAAGACTTTTCGACACCATGCACCGAAACCTCCAAAATTTCTAAAAAAGAGTGGGTATTAGTCTTCAGATTTGGAATTTCTGAATTTTTTTTCGTCCGAAAATAAAAATTACCGAAGTGTTAACAATGGTCCCTAATACCATCCACGAGTCCAATTAGGCTGGTGGGACTATCCTATATGCCTTTAAACGATCTATTTAATTATTACCGGCTTACAACTTACACTGATTTCATTAACTTAAGCTTACCACAAACATTTATGACAGCAAATAATGATCATATATGGTTCTAAATAGTATTATATGACCCCGAGATGTATCCTCTAAAATTTCAAGACTTTTCGACGCTGGCCCCTGAAACCTCTTAAATTTCTCAAAAAACGTAGATATTAGTCTTCAATTTTGGAATTTTTTGACTTTTTTTCGCCCGAAAATAAAAATTGTCGAAATGTTTACCATGGTCCCTAATACCGTCCGGGAGTCCCATTGGGTGGGTCGAACATTCCAATTTATCAGTTTACAACTTGCACCGATTTCATTAACTCAAGCCTACCACAAACATTAATGACAACAAATAATGATTATTTATGGTTCCATACAGCATTATATGACCTCGAGATGTTTCCCTTCAAATTTAAGTACTTTTCGACACCGGGCCACGAAACCTCCAAAATTTCTCAAAAAGCGTGGATATTAGTCTTCAATTTTGGAATTTTTTGACGTTTTATCGCCCGGAATTAAAAATTGCCTAAATGTTTACCATGGTCCCTAATACCCTTCAAGAGTCCAATTGGGTGGATGGTACCATCCAATTTGCCTCAAAACAACCTATTTCCCAGTTTATAACTTGCACCGAATTCATTAACTTAAACCTACCACGAAAATTTATGACAACAAATAGTGATCATATATGTTTCAAAACGGCAATAAATGATCTCGAGATGTATCGCCTGGAATTTCAAGACTTTTCGACACTGGCCCCTGAAACCTCCAAAGTTTCTCAAATAACGTGATTATTAGTCTTCAATTTTGGAATTTTTTGACTTTTTTCGCCCGGAAATAAAAGTTACCGAAATGTTTACCATGCTCCCTAATACCCTCCGGTAGTCCAATTGAGTTGGTGGAACCATCCAATTTGCCTTAAAACAACCTATTTACCGGTTTAAACTTGCACCGATTTCATTAACTTAAACCTACCATGAACATTTAGGACAACAAATAGTGATCATATATGTTTCCAAACGGCATTAAATGACCCCGAGATGTATCGCCTGGAATTTCAAGACTTTTCGACACCGGCCCCCGAAACCTCCAAAGTTTCTCAAAAAGCGTGGATATTAGTCTTCAATTTTGGAATTTTTTGACTTTTTTCGCCCGAAAATAAAAGTTGCCGAAATGTTTATCATGGTCCCTAATACCCTCCGGGAGTCCAATTGGGTTGGTGGAACCATTTAATTTGCCTTTAAACGACCAATTTAATTACCGGTTTAAACTTGCACTGACTTCATTAACTTAATCTTACCACGAACATTTATGACAGCAAATAATGATCATATATGATTCTAAATAGTATTATATGACCCTAGATGTATCGCCTAAAATTTCAAGATTTTTCGACACCGGGCCCGAATCCTCCAAAATTTCTCAAAAAGCGTGGATATTAGCCTTTAATTTTAAAATTTTTGACTTTTTTTTTTGCTCGAAAATAAAAATTACCGAAATTCTTACCATGGTCCATAATACCGTCCGGGAGTCCCATTGGGTGGATGGAACATTCCAATTTATCTTTAATCGACCAATTTACCGGTTTAAACTTGCACCGATTTTATTAGCTCAAGCCTACCACAAACATTTATGACAGCAAATAATAATCATATATGGTTCCAAACAGCATTATATGACCCCAAGATGTTTCCCCTAAAATTTCAAGACTTTTCGACACCGGGCCCCGAAACCTACAAAATTTCTCAAAAAACGTGGATATTAGTCATCAATTTTGGAATTTTTTGATTTTTTTTTTCACCTGGAAATAAAAATTGCCGAAGTGTTTACCATGGTCCCTAATACCCTTCGAGAGTCCAACTGGGTGGATGGAACCATCCAATTTGCCTTAAAACAACCTAATTACCGGTTTATAACTTGCACCGATTACATTAACTCAAGCCTACCACGAACATTTATGACAACAAATAGTGATAATATATGTTTCCAAACGGCATTATATGACCCCGAGATGTATCGCCTGGAATTTCCAGACTTTTCGACACCGGCCCCTGAAACTTCCAAAATTTATGAAAAAGCGTGGATATTAGTCTTCAATTTTGGAATTTTTTGACTTTTTTTTTCACTCGAAAATAAAATTCGACGAAATGTTTACCATGGTCCCTAATACCCTCCGTGAGTCCGATTGGGTTGGTGGAACCATCCAATTTGCCTTTAAACAGCCAATTTAATTACCGGTTTATAACTTGCACCGATTTCATTAATTTAAGCTTACCATGAACATTTATGACAGCAAATAATGATCATATATGGTTCTAAATATTATTATATGACTCCGATATGTATCCTCTAAAATTTTAAGACTTTTCGACACCGACCCTTGAAACCTCCAAAATTTCTCAAAAAGCGTAGATATTAGTTTTCAATTTTGGAATTTTTTTACTTTTTTTCGCCCGGAAATAAAAATTGCCGAAATATTTATCTTGGTCCCTAATACCCTCCGGAAGTCCAATTGGGTTGGTGGAACCATCCAATTTGCCTTTAAACGACCAATTTAATTACCAGTTTACTACTTGCACCGATGTCATTAACTCAAGCCTACCACGTACGAACATTTATGACAGCAAATAATGATCATATATGGTTCCAAACTTCATTATATGACCTCGAGACGTATCTCCTTAAATTTCAAGAATTTTCAACATCGGGCTCCGAAACCTCCAAAATTTCTCAAAAAGCGTGGATATTAGTCTTCAATTTTTGAATTTTTTGACTTTTTTTCTCCCGGAAATAACATTTGCTGAAATGTTTATCATGGTCCTTAATACCCTCCGGGTGTCCAATTGGGTTGGTGGAACCATCCAATTTGCCTTTATATGGCCAATTAAATTACCGGTTTACAACTTGCACGGATTTCATTAACTCGAGCCTACTACGAACATTGATGACAACATATAATGATCATATATGGTTCCATACGGCATTTATATGACCCCGAGATGTATCTCCTAAAATATTAATACTTTTCTGCACCGGGCCGCGAAACCTCCAAAATTTCTCTAAAAGCGTGGATATTAGCCTTCAATTTTGGAGTTTTTTTGACTTTTTTTCGCCCAGAAATAAAAAATTGCCAAAATGTTTACCATGGTCCCTAATACACTCTGGGAGTCCAATTGGGTGTGTGGAACAATTCAATTTGCTTTTAAACAGCCAATTTACCGGTTTATAATTTGCAATGATTTACCGGTTTACAAAGGCCAATTTAATCAATTTGCACTGAACCTGACTTGAACCGAAATTGACCCAAACCCGTTTTAACCCGTCAAAACACGAATTTAATTCGACTTGTTACTAACCTGACCTGAATTCAACCCGACCCGTTTATAACTTGACTAGAATTTAACCGAACATGTTACAAACCCGACCCGAAATCAACTTGACTTGTTATTGACCCGACCCGAATTTTACCATACCTATTACTTACCCAACCCAAAAATTCAACCCGATCTATTACTAACCCGACCTTAAATTAACACGAATTGTTATTGAGCCGACCTAAATTCAACCCAAATTGTTCCTGACCCGATTTCAAATCACCTTAAATGCAATTTAGACCACCTTATTATTGTTGATTAAAGCATTTTGTCTTGGGAGACCAAAACGGTCCGGGTTAGCAAAAGAAAGGAGCATCATCGTCAAATTTAAGAGTTAAATATAGTATATATTTGTTGTATGGTCAAAGGAGATAATTATCCTCCTAAATTATAGACTATAGTTCCCTAGTATATTGACATATATATTATAGTCAAAGGAAATAATTAGCTTGATAAAAATGATAATTATCTATTTATAGATAGTTGATCCCGAATATGACCTGACTTCTTAATTACCTGACCTGATTGTAACCTGCAAATTATTGACTTGAACATAACCCGACTTGAATCCGATAATGACCCAACTTGATTATAACCCGCAAATTATTTACTTGAACTGAACCTGACTTGAACCCGAGAATGACCCGACATGAAAATGACTCGACCTGATTATAACCCGCAAATAATTGACTTGAACCGAACCCGAATCAAACCCGAGAACGACCCAACGTGATTCTAACCCGTAAATTATTGACTTGAACTGAACCCAAGAATTACCCTAAGTCGTTTTAACCCGTGAAAACCCGAATTAAACCCGACCTATTGTTCACTCGACCCAAATGTAACCCGGCCTAAACCCGACAAGAAGTATGACCCGACGTGACCTGACTCAAGCATGACCCAACCCAAAGCCGACCCGCATAGGTTATGGAATTAATCTGAATTGACCCGACCCAAACCCCGCCCGTATACCCGAATCGGTAGCTCTAAGAGTAGTCCTTCCGAAAAGCTATGCTTCAACATGTTCGAAAACAATTCTTCACTAATGATTTGCCATAATACAAAATGTTCGATTAAACCCTGAGAGTTAAGATTACCCTGTGGAAGAGAAAAAGAGTCGGCTCCTTAAACATTTTTTTAATAGACAACGGCCAATCACAACATCTACATTGCTAAGGGCCTGTTCTCATACGTTTATTTTCAGTCCAGTTCAGTTCAATTCAGTTCAGTTTAGCTCCTAATTTTCTTCTCTAATAAAATATTCATTTTAATTCAGTTCAGTTCAGCTTATTTCAATCTATTAGAACATGCCCTAACTCTATGTCCACTGAACATAGCATAAGAGTTGCATCTGAAGACACCATTAATACAATAATAGCTTGTATTGAAATTTACTGAACTTCTAATACTCTCAAAAATAATAATGAAATTCAAAGGACTGGAATTTCAAACAACCAAAGGCATTTTCACATCAAAATGGATACATGCAGTTTCCAAACTTCTTTAAAAATCTTTACCAAGCATATATTTTCTACAAAAGAAATCTTCAGAAAATACCACACAATTTCCGTTACAAAACAAATTCAGGGAAAGACAACTTCGTCGGGAAAAAAAAAAACTTCGTCGACAAAAACCCATTGCAGAGCCAAGTATACCAAAATAAATTCACTAACCTAAAGAAAAAAATTAAATAATAAACGGATAGCCTGATACGTATATACAAGCATCTTGAAGAAACTACAACGCCTACAAAACCCTACATATACCAACAATTCTTAGCAAAAGTCTTGTTGAAACAGCTATTACCTACAAAACCAAACGAGCAAAAAGTTGGGAGCTCGTATTTAACCTCTTGCCAACCGTACATCCAAGGGGTTCAATTGCCCAGTAGAGGAGGAACCATCTCGTTGCAGTAGTTTCTTTACCGTTCTTCTATCTTGGTTCTGGGCACTGTCTAACATATTGTTATCCTTAGATGTTGCTTGCTGTAGATGGAGTAGTGCAACCATGCTTAAGGCAAATAAAGCAGCATTCCCTAAAACTCCACCTAATTTGTCCAGCTGAAGTGTTCTTTTAGCAGAATCTAGTCCAGAGAACAAAAATCTTACAAAAATGTTTGAGCTGACACCTTTTTTCTGCAATGAATGTTCAGCAGGTGCACTTGCAGGAGGATTCGAGAAATTATCAGGACCGACAAAGCATGTCGCATCTCTAACATTTCCCACAAAATCCATAGCCTCATCTATAACCTTGTATCTTTTCCCATGGTGTTCAGCCAATCTCAATGCAAGAACAATTCGGCTTTGCTCTAATCGTGCAAGTGCTGCATCCCTTTCTGCACGCTGCTGGATTTGCACAGTCTGACAGTATAAACATACAAAATAGAAAAGCTTAGTCCCGATAAGATCAATAACAACCAGATAAAGAGCAGACAAATCACACAACCAAATAGAAGCATAGAACAAGATGGCACTGATACTGATACCCCATTTAGAATATCTAATCAACCATAGATAACAAAAACAGGTTCGTTGGGTTGGGGAAGAGGTGGGTAGGGGGATTTCTAAGGCCACAGTGCAACACAGCCAACATTAGCACTTGCTGATTAACAATTACATTGAAATGGGCTTAAGCCCACATAAACTAAGTGAAACCATCACAGCATATGAATAAAAAAACTGCCAGTGAAGGGCAAAGTTAAAAATTCCCATTTGAAACTTTCTTCTCTAAGAGGTAGGACACACAAATTATAGTCTAGGAGATGAATTTAAATTTTCAGAGAAAACTTTTACTCGTAGATACAATACCAATACCTGCCACTTTTTTCTCTTTTCCCAATCTTTTGTGCAAACAGGAAAGGTCTCGATTTCTCTTTGACCCTGTAATCATGTGAAAGCCTGTTTCAGCTGGGTTTGAATGCATAATAGGGCAACATTGAGTTTAACAATATAGCTTCCAACTTCAAACATGATCTCTCCATCATCTAACTGCAAAAGTTCTTCAGGAATTCTCCAAAAATCCTTAGTTAAGTTATTCCAAAATTACTATGTGGTTGCAATATATAAATTTCACTGATTATCACCCAACCAATACCTTGGTAAGTAATCCACCATGCACTACCTTTCCATCAAATCCTCTGGGAGAAACAAAAAGGTTCTAATTCCTCATACTTCGTATATGTTTACATCTAGTACTCCCTGCTGCTTGTCTACCCTCCTAAATAAATAAATAGGCTATAGCTCTCACATAGTCGAATTCACACATATCTTAACGAGTATGTAGTAATTTGAGGTTTTGCATCAGAGTCTCAGAATGACACAAGAAATTGAATGACAGAAAAGTGGGTGATGCAGGACAAAAACTTCCAAAGAAAGAATGATGCAACTGTTATTCTACATCCTTCAGTTGTACATTATCCACAATAGTTTATAGCAGAACAAGTGAATAAAGTTACTAATTTACTATGAGTGTAGAAGGAACTAAGGAAGCAAAACGCGTAGGAACTCCTTATCCATATAATTATAAAGAGTATTTCCAGGTAACTCATAATGTGATACACAATAACCATCATGCTCTTCCAAAATAAATAAGAAATGTACAGTTTCAAGAGCAACTGTAGTTAAGTCTATTAATGTGATATTCCCATCAAGCTCCTCACTACCCCTCAAGGAACATATTGAAATATACAAAATACAAAAGAAGAGCTCTCGCGTAAATTAATGTGAATAAACAAGAAAGTTACCCCCATCTTTGCTACCAACAGTCGTCTTCCAAACCCTCAAAATCAATGAAATTAATTTTATTTTTTTTAAAAAAAAAAAAAGCAAATCATACCCTCAATCACATTCACTGGGTCGCAGACTTAGCTAAGAAGGAAAAAAGTGGCAACCTTCAAGTCACTTGACTTGCTAGAATAAAGGTAAGACCACAAATATCTGGGATGTCTACAGATCACCAATCTGAGGTAATATAATCATAGCAAATGCTGTAGGTGGTCGAGTTGATGAATCCAACCTACAAACAGCATACTGAACCACAGAAAGCTCTATCAGAAGGCCAACTACAACTCTAGGATACTGTGGACAATCTTCTAACACAAATTGCACTCTTAAAGTGCCAAACCCAAGGAACTTAAAAAAAAGGTATCCAATCAATTCAAGTTATGAGATTGGTATGGAACTTACAGATGTTCAATAGAACATGTCACCAATTACAATTTACAACTCCATCCATCTAGTCACTATCATCCATAATCCATAATCCAAAATCCATATGCGGGTACAAAAATTACACAATAAGCATACTTGAAAATGTAGAAGCTAATATACGTATAAACCTAAACCCCACTTGATTAGTCCTAATAACCAAACTCAAGCAGCATATACAAAAAATGTAATATACACTACTCATACTTTCTATTCATTGTAGCAAAGAGGGACTTAGTGGAAAGAGTGTCCATTTTAAATGAAGACAGTTGTTTAAAGATGTGTATTATTAAATACTAGTAGCAAAAGAGAGTAATTTTTGCAATTCAATAGTAGAAAAATCAATTAAGAACACACCTAAATGGAAACGAGGGGAGTACTAATTGACTATCCTCCAATCAATATCTTATTGATTACCTAACAGGATCCAAATCACCACAATCCAGATATGTAATATTATGAGTAAGCGCCAAACCAAATCACCTATCAACTAAACACACAAACAAATAAAAACAATATATTAATTTCACAACAATCATCCAACATACATTAGGGGGTTTTACTTAAAGAGAGAGAAAAGACAATCATAACAACCAAATGACAACAGAATCCAGCAATAATTCGGTTGCTACATCACCTGGATTAGATTCATGACATTATAAAAACAATTAAATAGCTCAAAACTGACTAGGCTGTCACAACAATATACAAGTATACAGACAAATAATTCTCCAGGAGAAAAAAAAAAATTCTACATTAATCACAGTCGAAACATTAAGCTCAATTTCTTAAAAAAAAAACCAACATTTCACATTAAACCAATCGTTAAATCGAAGCCCAGAAAATAAATTTACCCAATTGTTCTGGGTAACCAAAAATTCATCCCAATGGGGTAGCCCAAAACCTAGGATCAAATCCCGTCTACATCATTATCGGCGTAGGCTTTCTATTCCCTACATTATCCGTTAACCATGTTCTGGGAAAAACATTTCAAACCCTATATATTGATATTACCCACCTTAAAATTTCGACATAATTTCTATAAAAATCATCAATTGACCTTAAAAATCAGAACCCAAGTTCTAATAATCCACAAACACATATCAAATGAAGAAAAACCCATCAATCTGGAGCTGAAAATCAACAATAAAGGAATTTCTCCTTCATTTTCGCAAACCAATTAAAATTCCCAGAAAACATGAACAAAATAAAAGCAAAAATAGAAAAAAAATAACTAACATGGAAGAATTCGAGCTGTTCTTCGAGATTCTCGAGGGCAGAACGGATTGAATTAAGACTCTTAGCCTCAGCAATGGCGCAACTCTTATCAAAATCCTTGAAAAAAACAAACCCATTAGAATTAATATTGTTGTAATCCTTAAAATCATGATCAAAAAAATGATTGTGAGGCTGAGATTGATGTTTGATGTTATTGTTCTTGAAATTATTTTCATGGGTGTTTGAATTTTTGAGGGATTTAGTGGAATTAGCGAAATGGGTACGAGAAATAGAATGAATTTCATCACTAAGTTTGTCATGTAAATCCCAAATCTTTTCTAAAACAGCTTCAACTTCATCCATTTCAACCTCTCGTTTCATTTTCAGAGTCACGAAATTGGAGGGAAAATCAACAGATTATTTGGTAAATTTTTGGGGGGAAGAAGATTGCTTGTTGTTGGAGGTTAACGAAAAAAGAGAAAAGCAAAAGAGGAGAGAGAAAGCAACCCAGGAAAAATTCTCTCTCTTCCAAGAGAACTGGCAAAGTAGGAGAGAGAAAGAAGTGGTAAATTGAGTGGAAATGGTAAGCACGTTTGAAATTTGGACAATTTTTTTTGTAATTTTTGAGTAGTGAGTGAGTGAGAAGAGATTGTATGAACATTCTATCTTTACTTTTATTATGTGGGCTTTTCAAATGTTTTGGCCACTTTTGGCAAAGATGTTGATATAAATTGTGTTTTTGGGTTTTGTCCGAATTATGAAAGGTGGTGGTAGTGTTGTTGTGGGAGGAGTCATTGTTAAGTCATTAATCTCTATATCATTATTGTATTATGGACCCGGTTTCATGGAGAAGGATGGATGGTAGCGGGCGAGTTTACGTATGCACCGATGTAGGGAGCGTGCAGATGTTACTGATGTGAATACCTAGTTTAAAGTTGGGCACGGCCGCACGGGCTACACTATATAGGTTTAAGTGTGTGTGTGCATCGTGCTTATGCTAGTTATGTTTACAACGGGCTAAGAACTAGTCGTGTCGTTCTGAATGTGGTAGGCTCGGTGACGCTCGGTGTGAATTAGGTCATTTTTATGCGTGGTTAATCGACCCTTGTGAAATGGTAAGGTACACAACTCTAAAGGTCATCCTACCACAAGTTAAGATCGTAAGACCAATTGAATCTAAAAGTCCCCATTTATATTAGCACAATAGATGAGTTGTTTAGAGGTACTTAGTGTTTTAAAGATATACTTGAGAATATTTTTATAAAATTGTGCATGATTAGTTTTTGACATTTTTGTCTTCTTTGTAAACTATTAAGTGGTTTGAAATGAATAAAAATCAAAAATATCAATATGCACAATGCAAACATATCAAAATTTACAAATACCAAGTACTATCTAATAAAAAAATATACCGTTTGTAGAATGGAAAATATAAAACACCAACTAAATATGACATTAGGTCGGGCTAGGCCCATGGTACAGCATGGCACGACATACTCTTTTTTTGGGTTGGGTGAAGCATGACATAGACAAACAATCTTCAAATAAGTTACATTTAGCTTAGGCATGCAAGCATAGCATGAATGCATGACATAACAACATGTGGACTTGGATCGTGCCTTGATTGCCTTCCCTTTTAAAAGATTTGGTGCGTAGTGAGAGAGCTTAATCATGGGCCACGTTTAATTAGCCCCAAAACACTCAGGTCCAGCACGAGACAATAACCAACACGAGCACACAACCCACAACAACACAACATCTTTAATCCTGACTCAAGTCCTCCTCCCCTAGGACACACGAAGTTATCAAATCAAATGTGAATCTAACACCATGAACTAATCCTGGCCCCATAGATAACTGTATGTTCGTCTACCACATTTTGTACTTGCTAATATGTACCATCCATAGATAATTGTTTAAACAATTAGTCAATATAATATTGTATTATTTACCAAGCATGTTTAAATGTGAAATATAAAGTATCTTAATGTATAAACTTCTATATCGAAAATGCACCCTACAGATATTAAAAAATAAAAATAAAAAAAAAATCGAAAAATACAATAACCTTACAATTTTCCAAAAAATTCTTAAAATCGAGTAGCATAATTTTGTCTTTGCATTGCATCGACTAATATGTCACTCATGTGCACAATGTTGTGTAAAATAATAATCTGCACGTTGCAACATAAAGCTAGATGAGGGATGAGGCCTGAGGGCAGCCCATCCACAGCCCTACATACTTGACTAAGTTGAGCATTACCACAAAAGACCCACTGAATTCTTGTTGTTGTCAATTCTCTATGCACCTTATATTTAGCATCTTCTTGATTTCGACCATAAATATTACCGAGTACTTGTGTGATCGCTAAAAATAAAGTAACAAAAGGCAATAATTAAGATTTGTTTCGAGCATGTTTTAGCTCCTAAATTCATCTAATTTTTTTTTTTTTTATTACGGGACTGCTACACTAAATTTCAACATATATTTCGTATTTAAGTGGTCCCATCATCTAAAATCGCGGAATTTTAATTTTTATTATTATTTTTTGGTGTGAATGAGGATCAAAACTGAAAACGGAATTTTAATTTGTGTACTCTATACTATATTTATCATAATTATTATGAAGAATATTAACATGTTTAAAGACATATAGTACATTTATAAATAAAGTTATGATTTTTAAATTGGGTGTAGATTTTTTAATCAAAGAATACAGTACACAATCTCTATTCTATAAGCTTCCTCATTTTTTTTTCCTTCCTTGAACAATTAAAAAGTCCCCTTATAATACCTAAATGCCCTTATTTTTAGGCACGCACTCTTTTAAAAATATAATTTTGTCATCAAGCTTATTTATAATAATAATAAAAAAATAAAATAAAATAAAATAAAAAAGTGAAGGATGTGGCCATCCTAGTTATTGCCATTTTAGTAGGATCTCGATTAGATAATTTATAATTAAGCAAAATTTCCTTCTACATTGTCAAAAATTTAACAGATTATAATTACATGGACTAATAACACTAATTACAATTCTTTAAGAAAAAAAACACTAATTACAACAACTCAAGTGAAAAATAAACAAATTAATTTCAACAACTCAAATCAATTCTTTAATCCATCATTAAAAAATAAATGCCGATTTAATTCTTGAGATCTAAAATTGATTGTTAATACTTGTACGTGTATCTTATTATATTCATAAATAGTACATATTGTGGGTACTATAGAATTCGGCTAGGGATAGTTTTATTATTTTTGAATGCTTAATCCATTAATTTATATTTTCTTTTGGATTTATGAATAATTTCCAAGAGTAATAATACATGCGAATTTTGAGTTGAACATTAGTACAACCCATTAAAAGGATGTTTTTTCTTACCTCTTTTTGGTAATAAAGGGTGGCATTCAAGTAATACTATATGTCTACAAGAATATATTCTGTTTTATGGAAGAAAATGCAAGCTTGATGTTAATTGGTACTATACCACATTATATTCGAGGAAGTACTAATGAAGGTTTGATATGTATTTGCAAATACATATCAAACCTTAAAATATTAAAAAGTATTGTAAGCACATGGGAGTGAGAGAAAGGATGAGAGAGATTGGCAAGTGGGACCAATTTTTAAATGTACCACTAAAAGCTTATAATAATATCATTGAATATGTAGTGATATTATTTCTATACGTAGTTGGTACCACTAAATGAATATACAGTACCATTGAATGAATATATAGTACCACTGAATGTTCAGTGATACTATTTGATCATCTAGTGATACTATTAATCACCCAGTGGTACATTTAAATCCAGCACGTGGGGGTGAGAGAAAAGGAGGAGAGAGATGGGTAAATTTCATGCGAAATGTCTCAAATGCCCCTTGATATGTATATACAAGTACCTATCAAACCTCCCTTTGGAAGGCCTCCATTATATTCAAATATATAGTACATTTACAATTTAATATATTCGATATGTACCACATGCAATAGTAGTTTTCCCTATATATGGCTCTTTGTATAAAGAAGTAACGCATTAAGATCTTGACATACACTATTGCAATCCAAAATCCAAGAGTAGATCATAAATTTAATGGTTTGCAACCGAGGGGAGAGGAGATCGATAATGTGTGTGCGCATGCGCGTGTGTGTGAACCCGTGAAGGGAGACGGCTTACATGAAAATGAGAGTGATACGTTGAGTAGCCAAGGATGACTTGCCTGCACCTCGGCGTGGTGAGGGTTGTCGTCTATCGATGCTCTCTAAGAGGTTTCAGGCAGTCTCCTTGGCTATCTTAACTGCCTCTCATGTCTCTCATGCTAGCCCTCTTGACCCTTCTTCATTTCAATGGCCAAATTTTACATCAGTTTGTCTCAAAATTACCTTTAAGGTACCATATACTGTCTCCGATTCCTTTTGTTCTTCCCATTTAGAATCTTGACACTATTTATAAGAGAATATTTTATATTACTCTCAATATAGAAATATATATCATTTCCTTCATTTTTTAGTCGCATCACTTTTCTAAAACGAAAGTTTAATCACAATTAGTTGCATTGATCACTTTTTTTTAACTAATAAATTATCCAAAAACTTTTGTATACATCCGATTTACACTAATATTAGTGTACATCGAGCAATATAAGGATAATTTTTAGCTAATTTTAGGGTAACTTTTTGCCTGTTTTTGAGTAACTTTAAGCATAATACAATTTTTATATAAATAGACAACAAGAAAAGTTTTATAAAGGTAATTTAATTACCTTCAATCACTAATAATTGATTTTTAGTCATTTAAAATATGATTCTTTACTAATAAGCGTAGATAATTTTTATTTGTATTGGGCTACTTTTATGCATATTGGGGTAACTTTTATTCATTTCAAGGGTAACTTTTAATCACTTTAGACTATCTTTTTAATGGATGTACAATAATTTATTGTACACCCGATTTTTTTAAAAGTTTGTGTAAATTATCTCTATCTATCTCTTATTGCTACCTCTCTTTCTACTCCAAAATTGTGTAATAGTTCGTGAAAACTAAAATGATTCAACTAAAAAAACGAAGGAAGTAATATCAATATCTCTAGACATTATTCTCTTTCTTAAATATTTCTCACATTTTCATGTTCTAAATTGCTACAGTAAATGAGAAGATTATAAAAATAAAAATTAAAAAAATATATTAAAAGTAGCCTTTTGCCCTCATAAAGATAACCAAGATACATTAACTGTATAATTAGATAAAGTATTATAATTTTATTATTTTTATGATAAAATAAAAAATTATGGAGAGGAAGGGACAAATATTAAGATATCATCATGGAAATTTGAAAGTAGAACCATTAAATACTTATATTTAATTATCTATGAGATCGAGAGATAGCTCATGCGATCAGAGCTTCTCTGTCCATCATTTGGCCTTGTAGCTCTCATGCTGTTGTTTTCTACCGGTCCTTGAACCCTAGACCTGTGGTTTTAAGAATCTTGAAAGCCACCACTAGAGCCAAAGAGGACTAATGGCCTTGCAGCTCTCTAAACCACCCCCACCCCCCCACAAAAAAAAAAAAAAAAAAAAAAAAAAAAAAAAAAAAAACAATCTACACATACCCCCTAATACAAGTACTTATTAATATTATTCTGTAGAATTTTTCCTTTCACAACTTTTTGGTTTATTTTGTTAATTATTTCCTTATTATTTATAATTTGATTACGCATGATTATCATGATTCAAGAGTTAAACTTTGGCCTCTTGGCAAAAGGTTGGTGTTAAGTGGTGTAAGTGTAACCAAATTAACAATGTCACTTTTTAAAAAAAAAGGGAACAATGTCACCTTAATCTTAGTTAGATATTCTCTAAAATTTGGTCAAGGCCTTAGACTAGTTGATGCTCGGCCTAGCCCATATGCAATATAATTGGGTCAGTCATATTCAAGTTCCTGAGCGTACATTTGGGCCAAATAACTCAAATGAAGCCGATTTTTTTGGCATTATTATACTACATCCATTTTACGTAGTACGGAGTATATTTTTTGCAAATACTTTTTGCTAAAGATGGATGATAGTAACTAACGTTTTTTTCTTTCCTTTTTAGGTTGTCATTTCGCTCTATCACTCTTCTCATCACATGCATTCATATATTTCTCTCTCTATCATACACTCACAAACAAATTTTGTCTAGGAGTCCGTACACCCTTCAAAGTTGCAAAAAATGTGAAACAGAGGTAATATAATAATTCACTAGAATCACCACGAAATCAAAGAGATACAACCTCCGTTTTACATAATGTGGAACAATTGAGTATTTTTGTGAGATAATAATGTGAAATGGAGGTAATAAATCAGATGTTTGATTTATTTATTTCTTTTTTCAAATAATAATTGTAATATGTCCCTAACTTGTTAGCTCTTAAGGTATAGATTAGAATTGCTTATACAACCTTATCATTTTTTTTTTGTGTTATAATTGTGGGGATGTTGCAATCTAAAAAGAATGAAGAAATAGTAAAATTGGACTATCAATTTGAGTTGACATGTGTGAAAATTGAGAGGAAGTTTTTTTTTTTTTTTTTTTTTTTGACATTATTTGCATGTTGTATTTCTTTTGTAACTTTTGTGTAAGCGTCTATGAAATGAACTGAACTTAATTGATTGGAGCTGAATTGAACTGAACCGAACTGATTGGAGCTGAACTGAACTGAAATGAATATATGAGAGAAGAAAATTAGGAGCTGAAGTGAACTGAAATGAATATTTTATGAGAAAAGGAAATTAGGAGCTAAACTGAACTGAACTGATTGGAACTGAACTGAACTCTAATGAACTGATTGGAGCTGAAGTAAACTGAATTGAAATTAAGGTGAAGTGAACATGCCCTAAAAACAAATGTATTTGCGTGAGATAAATGGAAGACCATTTCATTATATGGTAAGATATCTTAAATGGAAGACCATTTCATTTATACAAAAGTAAGGTCCGGCTTGTTCTTTTGAGGTTCTGGGTAAGCAGAGCAAATTTCAGCATAATAAAGCAAATTTCAGCGGAGTAGAGCACTAAAAAAAGTAGGGCTTAAAGAATCTTGACCATAAAAAGTATTTACATTAATAGTTTTTAGATTTTTCCACTTTTATATACATGGAGTATACTTTTTGACCAAAAACTTTTATTATATACTAAAATATTTAAACCTTTAAAATTTTGCTATAGCATAATTACACTTTTAAAAACCTCTACACCCATTAAGGGCCCAAGGGGGATAAGAGGAAACACTCAATCGAATACTTGTTTTTAAAAAGTTATGCCAAAACACAAACACATTGAACATTGTCTTTGCTGCTACAAGATTGAGCAAATCAAACTAAAAAAAGTCAACTTTTTATTTACAAATTAGGGCTAATGTTCGTTGATTTCTTAGTCATTTTTATTTTTTTTTTTTTTTTTTTTTTTTTTTTTTTTTTTTTTTTTTTTTTTTTTTTATCATGCAAGATCACTTTTTTTGGGGGAGATTCGTTACTCTGACATGCTGTCCACGTTAAGATCAAATAAAATGGAATTTATTCCATTATGCATGGCTTATTGGCTTGCCATGCAATGCAAATAGTTAGAAATACATTTAATAGATATCATGAAGAAAAATAACAAAGAAAAAGATACTATAAGATAAGATCTTATAATATATACTTGCATTATATATGATACCCATTTTTGTGGGCTATATGTAGAAACATATTGCACACAATACTATCATACAAATTCAAATATAACTAAGTACTTCTCCTAGAATGTATTGCATAAATAATGCATGAAATGTTCGTTACGATTTTGGTGTAGTCATGAAGAAGAAAAGGCCTTACATGAAGGTGAGAGTTCGATAATTGTTTGGTAGCCAAGGATGACTTGCCTGCTTTTTTATCTTTTTGGTTGAGATCGAGTTTTCTCGACCAAATCGTAGATGCCAGGCAGTCTCCTTGGCTATCTTGACAAGCTCTCATCTTTCATGCTAGGCTTTTCTCTTCATTTTACAAGCACGTACCACCTCGGAGCATTAAGGTAAGTCAAATCCTTTCTTTTCGAGAGAAATGCAATGCATATACGGAGTATATCACATTGATTAGCTGGATTCAAGACGGTTCAGACCATTAATAGGAGCTAAAAACTCTGTTAACACAACCTTATTAATAGTTATGTTATGGTCTACTACTGCAAAAATTTATTATTGAAAGATAAATCCAATAATTTGTATGGTAATAAAAGAGTTGACCACTTTAATTAGAAGGAATGAAATATCAATTACGTTGAAATTTTGAATATTATTGCATTGTAACACGTACTTAAGGTAACACTACATGCATGATGCATCTGTTGAGAAACAAGATTGCTACACTATTTATCTATTCTACTTTGTTAGTGTGGAATAACGATACATTGACCTATTGTATAATACGCATGACAATTTACGACGACATCAGTACATCAAATAATGTTTAAAAACCATGAAAAAATACATACACTGAAAATATTGGGTTAATATATATCCAAAGTGTACCAGACTACCAACGATGAACAGCATACTTACGTACGGATTAATCTCTAACAATTAGTTGCTGGTTTTTGGGTAAAAGACTAAACAGTAAATATCCTAAATGACTTCTAAGCTTCGCTTATTTTGTTGGGCAACTTATTGTGACAAGTTTGTTAATTGTTTTATCAATATAATTATTCGGGAATTCAAAAGTAAGATATGATATCAAGCTTACATATAAAGATAAAAGATTAAGAAATTATTGAAATTTTTTATATGCACTCAGGTTCACTTAGAGAGTTAGAGTTAGGTGCACTCAAGAATATTTTCAACTCATTTCACATTTATAATTATTGCTAATTTCAAAATAATGAATTGAAACTTTCTTAAGGTGCAATCGCACTTACCACTACGTGCATGCACCTGTCATTGTGTGCATATAGATACATTATTTCATGACGGTTAAAGCCCATAATTGGCTTATGTAATCTATCACGCCCTCTCATATGATAATTCGTTGAGCTAAAAGTGTGGATACAATATAGGCTTCACCATACCCAACATTTTATTAACATTCTACTTTGAAAAGATGGGTGAATGAATGATACTTAAACTAGTGACCTTTGTGTCACACTGACTCTAATACTATGTTATAAATGACCGATTCAACTAAAATTTTAAGCTGATGGTGAAACGCAACATAATCGATTTATATATTCAGTCAACTGTGAACTAGTGTTATGTTTACTTTTACTTCATTTTTCAACGATGTAACCAGAAAAATTGCAATGGCTTATTGATCCACATTATAACACGTGGCTTCAGAAATGTCTTAGTTTTGCTTAGTTTGGCCCATCAAATTAAAAGGAAGTCAATGTGCTTGTATATGTAAATTGTACGAATTGAAGCATAGAATAATTGTGTAAATAAAATTAAAGTTGTTTATATTTGCTAGCAAATAAGAAACGTTATACCCAGTTAAAAGTTTGGGATCTGATTTCCTTCAAACTGGATTATTCTATGTTGTTGTCAAAAATCATAATCGCAATCAATATATTTTGGGTCAAACCATTGGTCTATGCGCACGTATTACACTTTATAATCTATATGGAATATATAGTGCACTATTTTACTGGCATGATAATATGATACGGAATTTTAAATTTTTGTAAGGGTAAAGGAGATAAACAGAATGATGCAGGGTAGCAAGCATGACAGCTGATAATTTAAAATCAGGATAAAATCTACTCGTATCAAAGTCAATATATTTCAGATGTTTTTACATTGATCGTTTGAAATACTATCTTCATTTCATATTATTTGTAACTTTAGAATAATTTATATCTCACAAATAAACTCTAAAGTTGCAAATAGTATGAAACTAACGGAAGTATTTTAGTATAACTATCATAGTATTTTGATGATAAAAAAAATATGATCGGTTCATTTTTTCACATTATAATATGAACATAATTAGCCTTTTAACATATGTACAATGCAAGTATAATTTTTGAAAATTTTAATCCAACCTATTACAAAAAAAAATTAGTTTTTGAGAAATTATAGAATAAAAATAAAAATTACAAACATGAAACCAAAAATTGGATAATTAGAAAAATGCTTTTTTTTTTTTTGAGGGAAATTAAAAAAAAAATGTTGATGACACTATTTTATACCAAAAACAAACAAATATACTTTAATTGGATAATCATTAGAACATTGTGGTAGTCATAAAACGCCCACTATAAATTTTTAATATTTCATACGATCACCTCACAAGGTAATGCATTTCAATGCCTACCTGAATACCTTACCTGTAATAGTTACATACTTACATACATATAGTAGATGAATAAATTCTAAGATTCTAATAATTAAAAAAAGTTGATGATTGAAAGGGGATTGAGCAATTAACCTCTACTCCTATTCTTTTCTCCTTCGCATTATTTTATTGCTATCGCATGACATGTCGACATATAAGAGGATGATTTCAATTTTCAATTAGCAAATAAATGTACAAATTCTTGTTGAGTTGACAATTTGAATTGCTTTCCATAAATAGGAATAATATGTCAAGATCATCAAATGATTTTGAGTCAAAATTTTGTTCTCGACACAATGACAGAATATATCTTTACACAGAATAAAGATAAGATGCACCTTGCTAGATAGCAAAGTCGTACACTATATGGATCGCATACACTATCAACCATGACTTCATGAGGCCGATTTATTTGCTTATATATAGCGTGTTCTTTCGTCGAGCAACTCATCAAACAAAGACACATACACGTACGTGCATTATATAGAGTATCTATTATACACCCGAGTTAAAGAGGAAGAGGGGCCTTACATGAAGTCGAGAGTCTTATTGTTTGGTAGCCAAGGATGACTTGCCTGCTACTTATTATCTTTGATTAAGAGTTAATTTTAATTAATTAAGCTCGTAATCAAAATAAGTGTGCCAGGCAGTCTCCTTGGCTATCTTGACAAGCTCTCCTCTTTCATGCTAGGCCTTCCTCTTCTTCCTTGGAAAGTTTTACGTACAAAATTAATATTGTACGTACGTTTCAAGGTAAAGTTATTTGAACTTAAGCATTGATATGATGTTTAATCTTGAATTAGAATTGTATAATCTGTCGATCTTGTTCGATGTCTTGATCTCAAGTAGTACGGTACCGTTCTACGCACTTGAAAAGAAAATGATGGATTCATTCAAGATACATCCACAATGCCAATGTTACATGATGCATGAGGCTCACAATAACTTAATTATTGTTAATCTGTCTCACTTAAGTACGGCTTGACGGCCTTTCTACTATAGTTGCTATATATTTCTTCTGTTTTTTTTTTATTATTATTATTTGGATGTTTCTACTATGGTCACTTTTATTATGACCATTACTATTCTTGAATCCTATTGGTTGATTTTTTCTTTTTTTTTTAAATGCTTGGTCAAACTTCTTTTTTATTTTATTATTTTTTAAATCATTTTCTTTTTCTAGAAAATAATTTTTGATTTTTTTTTTTTAAAAAAAATTTTGTAATTATTTTATTAAAATCAGTTTATTATAAAATCTGAAATAAGATTAAATTAAAAAATCAAAAATCAAAATTTTTTTCTTCATTGTTCTTTGTTATTTTTCAACATTCTTCAAATTTCTTCATTCATGGATGAAATTAATCACCAATTCATGATCTTTGTCTCGCAAACACAATCACACATCAACAAAGATTAAAAATATGACCCGATCTACACAACATATGCAAAATTTTACATTTTTCGAAATCGAGGTTCTAGCGGAGCGAATTTGGGTTTGTTTTTAATCCTAGAATAATAGATTTTTATTGGACAATCTCAATCAAAGGATGCAAAAGTTGAGATCTTATGTAATCGAAATTAAAAAAATTAAGTTTTTCGTTAATGTGGGTTCGCCAGGAAAATTCAAGAAGAAAACGTAACATATTTTCCTCAAAATCCTGTTTGATCGAAAAAATGAAGATGAAATTTTAAAACTTGTTTTTGTATTAGGTTTTCACCAATATGCTAATAGGACATTACCTATAACAAACAGTTTTACTGTTTATTCGTTTGCGAACATAAAGAGTATTATAATCATATTAAATGCTATGATTATGACATTTAATTTATGATTATATTTATGTTATCATCAAAGAAATTCATTAGATTATCAATGCAAATTTAATTTAACTATTAATAATTGATTTGAATTACATTGAAGACTTTAACATATTAATTATCAACAAAAGGTTATGACCGTGCACATTAAAGGTCGTTACATTATGAAACGATATAAGCCAAGCTTATGTCATGAACTATTTATATAGAAATGTAATTCTACTAGTTAAATATCAACTAGGGTCGTGATTTTTGCGAATTCAAAAAATAATACTATAATATTGTTTTCCAAAAAAAAAAAAGAAATTCAACAATTATAAATATGGTTAACTTAACAATTGAAATCTAAATGTCTTTAAAAATTTGATAAAAGTTTCTAGACAAAACTTATGTTACAAATCTTACAATATGTCAATTTTAAATATCATGCCTTCAATAAATCGAGTTATTATAGTTAATTATTTATCATCATTAATTGTATTCCATATATTGATACTATCGATATTTAACTAGTTGGATCACATTTCTAAATAAAAACTTTGTGACATAAGTTTGGCATATATCGTTTCATAATGTAATGACCTATAATGTGTATGGTCATAACTTTCTATTGATAATAAAAAATGTAAATAATGTAATTCAAAACAATTATTAATAGTTTAATTTAATTTTTATTGATAATCTAATGAAATTTATTTGATGATAACATAAATATAATCACACATTAAAACTCATAATCATAGCATTCAATATTATTATAACACTCTTTATGGTCGTGGACGAATAAACTATAAACCTACTTGTTATAGGTAATGTCCTATTAGCATATTGGTGAAAACCTAATTCAAAAACAAAATTTAAAATTTTATCTTCGTTTTTTTGGATCAAAAAAGGTTTCGAAGAAGATATTTTACGTTGGCTTCCATGATTTGTTTCACGAACCCAGATTATCGACAAAGTGAATATTTAAGATTTTCAACTACATGTAATCGCCAATTTCGCATCCCTTAATTGAAATTATTCAATTTAAATGTATTATTCTAGGATTAAGAAACAACCCATACAGATTCGAATGCGTATGAACTCCAATTTTCAGAAAAACAAAAAAAAATAAAAAATCGTACATGGTGTGTAGATCGGGGCATGTATTCATTTTTCGCCCGAAGCGTGAGTTAATTTAAGAGACATAGATCATGAATTTGTTGTTAATTTCATCCATTGATGAAGAAACTTGAAGAACTTTGAAGAACAATGAAGAACTACGAAGAACAATTTTTTATTTTGATTTCTTTAATTTAATCTTATTTTTGGATTTAATTAATAACTGATTTTGAGTAAATAATTTCGAAAATCAAAAAAGGAATTTTTGAAATCAATAATTATTTTTTGGAAAAATGAAAAAGAATTAAAAATGGAAAATTCTAAAAGTAAGGTTTGACCAAGATTTAAAAAAAAAGCAAAAATTAGCTAATCATAATTAACTATAGTCATGGTCATAGTGAGAGTGACCATACTAGACTAGAATTTTTATTATTATTTATATATACTTTTAATTAAGAGGTACTCCCTCCGTTTTTAAATAATTGTTCCATTTTTCCATGCGCGGAGTTTTAGGAGAAATTAGAGAAAGTAATATAATATGGAGGTAGTGGGCTTGGTGGAAGAATAAAAAATTATAGAAAGCAAAAGTAGTAGAGAGAATTGGAGGAGAGAAAATATATGTTGGTACTACTAGGTGAGAGAAATTGATTAAATATTGTAAAAGCTTTCCAAATAAGAAAATAGAGCAAGTATTTAAAAACGGCCGCAAATGGAAAGTGGAGCAAGTATTTAAAAACGGAGGGAGTAACTTTTTATAATTTTATATAAGTATAACTAAATATATTTAGGACCTAAAATATGCATTGATAAACATGGGAAAATCTCAACGTTACAATTTTCATTTATTTATTTTTTTAATTAATTTATTTATTTTTTAAAAATAGACACTACAAAAATAAAAGATTTTTAGCAACTAAGTTTGGCAACAGATTTTTAAAATGTTGCTAAATAGCAACGAATCTAAATTTTTTCATTGTCTAATTAAAAACGACATTTTATGCTTTAGTTTTTAATAAACAATGGCTACATTATTTTTGATTTGTTGCTTTTTAAAACAAATTGTCTTACTAGTTGTTACTAGACGGCATCATATTTTTCTCTTTTTGCCAAATAGTAACAAACTATGACAACAAATATTTTATTTGTATTGATTTAGAAACAAACAAATACAATGAATTTTTGAATTGTTTCCATTAGAAGCAAGTCTTCTAAATTATTGTTGCTAATTGATAACACATTATTTTGTTTGTTGCCATTGGAAACGAGTTGTGTTACATATTGTTGTTAATTTATATGTAAGCCACTTTTTGCTGTAATGTATAAAATTATTTGTTGCTAAAATGACATCAAATAGAGACGGATTTGAATTTCGTCTCTAATTTAGAGACGTATTTTTGATTTTGTCCCTAATTTGGAGACAAATTTTTCAATTTCGTCTCTAATATTTTGTTCACTTATTATAAAAATATTATATGCATAGAAGTAAACAAATAGTACTTGGTATAGTTGGTAAGAGATTCACCATCTGATTTTGAGGTCGCAAGTTCGACTCCTACCAAATGCGATTCTTGAGACTGGGGATTCAAAGAGTCTTACATGCAAAGTCGAGCCGAGTTGACCTAACCCGAGTGAGATTTCAGATTGGTAAAGGCCGAGATCGGGTTGAACCGAATTGCTAATAGGGATTGGGTTTTTGTCTTGTAGTGTTGATAGCAACCAATATTAATTAATTTGATGTTATTTTTAGGAACCAACATTAATAATTTGTTGCTATTTTAAAAACTGACATTAATAATTTGTTGCTAATTTTAGCAACAACCAATGGTAATCTGTTGCCAAAGTTGGCAACGAATGCACCAAAAACAACAACAATTATGGAAATTATATTTAAATTGATGCAATATTGCAACAAAATTGCTTTGCAACTGGTTTCCAAAATCCCATGGCAACAAACCTTTTAGCAACAACAAATTTTTGTTTCCAACCCGTTGCTAAATAGAGTTGGCAACAGATTTTTAGTGAATAGCAACAAATTTTAGTTGATACAATATTGATTTTTTTTTTTGTAGTGAGAGGAGTTATACAATCTTTGATGACGTTCCGTTGACATGCTTGCTGCTCTATCACTTTATTTTATGCCCTCACAAGCTCTCCGGCTTCTAGTTAGCTAATAATATTTGTGTAAAATTGTACAAGTGTTAATTGTTAATACTTGTATTTTCACAAACAAACATGTATGTGAATGTTCATTATTGATATAAAATGACTTCATCATTGATATAAAATGACTAAATGAGTGTTAAACCGTCATTTGGCTTTTTAAAGTGGATTATCTCTCTCCATAATGGTCCTTTTATACTCTGGACCAAATTAATTAAAATGAAACTCAAATGTTAATGAGACAAATGAAAGTGGCCTATTTTAACCAAAAAAAAAAAGTGGCCTATATTTAATAGTAACTTAAGGATTGGGCTTTGGCTTTCGATTTGAGTTAAAATAATGTTTTGTCATACTTATGGGCCAAATAGGCCCAAATCCACTTTGTTGCCTACTTGCCTATTGAAAAAAAATAAATAAAAATAAAATAAAAATAAAATACTAATAGAAAACGTAGAAAAAGGTGACGTGTTAGCTAGGTTTTTATTATTGACTTTTAAATCGAAAAATATCAAAATTGTTAGAAATAGACATAAAATAGAAATAAGACCATGGTCTAATGGTCTATTGACGGAATGTAGCTGAAATAAACTAAAACGAGAATTTTTTTTTTTTGAAACAAAACTAAAACGAGATTAAGTTATTATTATTGTTATGATTAGTTGAGTTGAATGTAATAAACAAAAATGGCTTTATGAACTACAATAAACAAAACCGGAAGAAGAAAATCGGCAGACTAGTTGGCAAATCAAGGCGTTAGCCGGAACAACTTTGTAGAGTTGATTTAAGTTCCTCCTTTAGCTTTAGGAATAATTTTGTATGATGATGTAGTAAGGGTGGATATGCCATGTTTTGGTTCCTCCTTAGTTTGTTTTTTTTTCTGCTTTTTTCTTTCCCGGGGTCTAATCCGTCGTGTGCACCCAAAAAAAAAAAAAGGAACTACGCCTAAGCTACATGTTTTTTTTTAAAATAATCCTGCCATGGAACGAACAATCTTGGTTATAAATAGGAAGTTTGGCAAAGTTGTACACTATGCGTTACGATTTACGGGTATTAAGAGTGTAAGACCGTAAGAGTATGTGATGTGAATAACGATTATTAAATGACTCGTCGGAATATATCAAACAATAATTACTGTATATACAAGTATTTCAAATGAGTTTACACTTGATCTGATAAATAGTTATTTCTAAATTCTGATTACATTTAATTTATGTCTATAGAGTTATCATAGTTAATTTTTTTCCTTTTTGTCTATGAACATTGGGACAAATCACAGGTGGACTTAATCACTAATCATTAACGTATCAAATTAAGCAAATAAAAAGTTTTCAAAAAAAAAAAAAAAAAGCAAATAAAAACTCTTCCGTGGAATCAGGTGGTTCGTTGTGTTGTTTCATTGTGATAAAATGATTACTTGATTATGAATGGTAAGAAATACTCTCAACTACGTACACACATTTACAAACTCATGGCAAAGGTCGTGGTTCATTAGTTCGTTGTGCATTTTCAGCCTCAAGCTGAATCACGTCCAATAAACTTTAAAAGAACCAAAATAAATAATTAAGACAAACAAAAACAAAAGATATGACGCACAAAATGATGCACAAATGCAAGTCAATTTTTGCTAGTATGCATGTACACAGTAATACACTAGTTAAAGTTAGGATTTATTCCATATATTCTATATACAAAATTGCATTCCCAATCGAAAATATTATTTGCTCTGATTTTATTCTATATCAGCTGTCAAGATCACGTATTATATGAATGAATTATACGTCAAAGTTTTGGTCTATATACATTATGAAATACTCTTATTATATCTCAATAAGGGCAATTATTTTAATATGGTATAAAATTATGATAATTATTAAGGGTAGCAGTCATATTCACCTCACAAAATAATGACTTAATTACCTTTATTTTTCATTAGATATATAAATGTGTATTTCTATGAAGTGAACATCTCAAGCAAAGGCAAACATGCATGCATGTAATAATGATTCACACTCTCACGTAATAGGATGAGGATTAGAGTTTAATCCACTTAAAGGAGGTTCCATACTACTCTAGTACTCCTTAAGAACATTTGATGATACAGAAAAATAGGAATAATTCGTAATGTAAAGGGCCATTTGCTTGCCTCTTTCTCCAATGTGGGCATAGGGCTGGGTTACAGGGCAACTCGCATGTGAACGATAAAGGAGAGCTTCATTCATTCGTTTACCATCTTAAATCTCCACCTTAAAATGTGTGCCAAAAGATGATATAATTACATATAAAAGTAAAGAAATTATATAAAATCAATAATGCTATTGTTGACCGCATAAACCACAAAGGCATATTTGTTACTGTATAAACACGTGTCCATAGATCGATATAAAATTGCACGATCAGTTGACAATTTATGGTCCACTTAAATTTATTCCAAATCAGGTGTCAATATCACAAATGATTTTCAAGCTAAGTCAAGGTTTTGGTCTATTCTATACATTATTATTGAATATATTCCAATTTAAGCAATTTTACTGGTAGAAAACTAAGATAAGATGCGGTCCATGCACCAACGGCATATTTATTAGTCAAAATAATGAGCTTATGTTTGGCTATTACGTATGTACTCCGTAGTATATATAGAGGAGCGTACAATGAAGTGAGCAACTCATCAAGCAACAAAGGCAAATTGAGAGGAAGAGAGGCCTTACATGAAGTTGAGAGTTTTATTGTTTGGTAGCCAAGGATGACTTGCCTGCTTCTTTCATTTTGAGGGTCGATCTTAATTAAGTCTTTATACTCTCTATATCATATCCGGGTTGAATAATCATGTTATATAGATATTGTTTAACGTGGAAACTAAATCCGGATGGAGAAAAAGTACAAGACTATATATATTATCCTCATAATTTGGTGCCAGGCAGTCTCCTTGGCTATCTTGACAAACTCTTCACTTTCATGCTAGGCTTTCCTCTTCCATGGATATTGCATGTTTGATCAATGTATGTAAGTTTTATGAAGTATTTAGGGTGAAGAGGCGATGAGGTATGTAATTTTATGTTGAAAGTGTTATTTCTTATAGATTTAATTGTAATCTATGTTTATTACAAAAATCTGAATTTTAATTTTACAAATGGATATTTCGGGCTAGATTTACTTATGTCTCAAATCAATAGTGTTCTACATTATATGTATATAATTTTTAACTTTTCAAAATCTATTACTCCATAATCCACAGCATGATTCTAAATATAATCCTCATACAATATATATGTGCAACATCATTATTGTCGTCTTCTTCAATCTTATTCTTTTTTTAAATTCTCATACATGTATTTACATTAGTTACTATATAGAAACACCAATATGCCAAAAAATGAGGGTTTATTACTTTATTTAATTAATAGGACATTGACCACAACTTATATTTTGCAGGATCAAGAGAACGTCCAATGTGTGCATGCATGGATTATATTGGGAAGTTGCTCGACCATATATTACATAGGTAAATTCTCATCATGTTTACCGAGAAGCTAATCGGCGATTGAGTATAGATGTTGCTATCTCTACGAGGCCACCACACTAAAAATATTGATTTCGTCGTTGACAGTCATTTTTTTTTCCTATTATAAGTCAAGTTTTAGAGCTGAGAAGAAGAATATCCTAACTTTTTGTACACTGTACTGTGTACTTTTCCTATGATGGCTACAAGATGCTCATCTTTTCAAAGATGTGAACCCTTAGCCTGGTCCAGTACTTTGTAAGGGTCCACTGTTTTATCAACCAGGATCAGTGTATGATCTTGAGCCTATCAGATCGACTCGCCAAGACTTTAACCATGTGGCATGTTTTTCACATAGATAGACGCTTCAATTCATCAAAATTAAAGTGTACTTTGTAAAATGTAATATACGAGTACTTTGTACTAATTAATAAGGATTAATTATTCCTTTATTTTGTTGAATATAATGCTTTGTACTAATTAATAATGATGCCTTTATATTGTTGACATGAAATTTGTGTGTCTTATACTGTATTGAAAGACTCAAGTAGACCTCTTTCAAAAGGATGACCAAAGCTGCAAATATTCCTAAGGAAAAAATGAAGAAAAATAAAGTAAAGTGGATATATACTCGTACAATGCAAAGATTCACAAGAAAGCGACTATATATATAAAGAAAAGACGTACATTAAGGAACTAATTAACTACTAACTCACGTATTATTAACAGATAGTCCAACATCCCTACGATTAAACCTTTTATAAGCACTTGCTCTTACTAACACATAAACATATATGTAGTACAAGGTGTTGTCTAAATGACTTTTTCCTTTAATTTCAGCAATTACGATGGATCTACGAGTATTTGACATGCATACAATGATGATGTTTTAGGACAATAAGACCATAGGACAATTTTCTTTGGCAATTTTTTATATTCTAAGAAAATTCCATTCCTTCTTTATGATAATCCGAGTGTCAATTTTGTTTAATCATATTAAACACTAGACATACACATACACATACACGAAGTACATACTAGTATTATGTAGCAAAAATTAATAAGGATTAAGGAGCGTCAAAAAGCTGGACATATGTGAGGTCGAGAAAAAAAATTCTCCAATTTAGACGTATGATATAGTATAGGAAAGGGTTCTTTTTCAAAAACATTGGTTATGAATTAGTGATATTTTTTTATTTAATTAACGAGTTATGTAGCTTGAAATGTCCAAAATTAAATGACGTGGGGAAAGGAGAATATTCTCTGTATAAGGAGGAAAAAAACATTGTTTTTCCTATATAAGTGCGAATGGAGTTACTAATAAAGTGTTGGCTCACTTGGTAAGACTCTTACTACCAAGTGAGGGTATTTGGGGCCTCTAATTTAAAATTAGTAAATGACACTAGCTTAGATGATCAACACATTCTCATCAACACTAATTAAGTGATTAGCAAATGACATATATGTACACAAACAATATGTCTAGTAAATGACACTAGCTTGGATTTGGCCTAATTATATGTACACATACAATATGTCTAGTAAGATTATTCACATATATAGCTAGGTAGCCATCATCTCCTTTTCTTTTCGTACGTGGATGGTTTTCACTTCAATTCCCATACACAAACGTCTTATGTACAACTCTCAGCTAATATTACTTAATGTAATTATTAATTGTATAATTGTTGAGATTGTGATTTTTTGTGATTTAATGACAGCTAATCATTATAAATGACAAGATTTAATTAATCAAATTGTATCAATCTTTTGATCTTATGTTTGTATATATATTCATAAGCTAATATTGTAATGCAATAATTCCATATTAAGCTTTTTTTCCCAATATATTTTTGCTCATTTAGGAAGCTTCCAGCAAAAAATGAGTGTAACTAGACCATGAACATAATATACTGAGTGTAGTGGACATCCTCACATCTTGGCATAAATAATTCATGGTTAATTTTTTTTTGAAATTATTTTTGGTGTAACCTTTAGAAAAGAAAATTCCATCAAAAAAAAAAAAAGTGACAAGAAAATGACACAATTTTGAAAGCTAATTGCTAGTATGTATACTGCTGGAAGTTTTGATTATATTCCATGTAAAAAAATATTACATGCCCTAGTTGACAATTTTTAATTTCCTACTTTATTCCATATTAAATGTCAAGATCACCAATGATTTAATTTCCAAGTCAAAGTTTTGGTCCCTATATCATGAAAGAATAAATCCCTAGATGGGCAATTTTGGTAAAAAATAGTTAAGATAAGATGCAGCAAATAAAGTCGATTCACATATACGTCACAAAATATATTGAACTTCTAGTATAAATAGAGAGGCTTCAACATTAGAATAAGCAACTCAAGCAAAAGGCATTTATTTGTGAGGAAGAGAGGCCTTACATGAAGTTGAGAGTTTTATCGTTTGGTAGCCAAGGATGACTTGCCTGCGTCTATTATTTTGTCGATTTTAAATCTTTGTCAATACGTACTCTCTTCATCCAGAATAAATAGTCAATATTATACGTGATAGTGATATTAATTAAAACTATTACGGGACTATTAATTTTGGATGAAGGTATTGTAAGATAATAAGGTCCGCATTATTTGGTGTCAGGCAGTCTCCGAGGCTAACTTGACAAACTCTCCATTTTCATGCTAGGCTTTCTCTTCCATGGAATTCATATTTTTCAATGGTGACGAGTTCATAGCCTCAGCATTTTCATGATCTGATGCAGCAAGGTAAGAAGTTTAAATTGGAAATTCACGCCTTTTTTTTTTATTATTGTTTATTATATACTGTATATATATTATCCTTTAATTTTTTTTTTTATTATTATTATTTTTTTTAAAATAAATATTATCCTTTAAAACTTTTGTTAGGATGTTTTAAAAAAAAAAAAAATTTAGAACTTTTGTTAGGACATATATAGTTTAAATTTATGTAATAAAATTCAATGGAAATAATGCAGTAAAAGATTGGATATTCTAGTTAAAGTACAAGTATATGTTAATTATCTACTTGATATTAGTGTTGAATATTGCATAACTATATCTCCAATCAATACATATATATGAGTGTTCCACGTTGATAAAAAGAATGGTAAATAAATCACTTAAAAAATGATAAATGTCTCTCTATCATATGGTTATAGGGTGGAATTGAATCTTTTTCGAGTTAATGATTATAGAATAATGGTAAATTAATCACTTAAATGGCGTTTTCTATTTTGTCCTAACTAATGATAGAGTATATAACATATTTCTGGGCCTCAACTATTAGCTTAAACTTTTGGTTGAGATGGTCCTTCAACATGGTATCAGAGCCAACGTGACATAAAGGTAACGGGTTCGAATCTCATCCACCCCTCCTTTAAAGTGGAATTAATTCGCGCCGGGTGTATATAACATATTCCTGGGCCTTAACTATCAGCTTAACCTTTTGGTTGAGATGATCCTTCAACAGAACCTAACCTACTAATAAAGGAAATTTTAGTGTAAGACTATAAGTCTATAATGTCTTCTAACGTTATTTTTTTATCGATCCTGTAACCCATTGTATCCCACTTGTGAGTGTCCCACATTGTAGAAAGAGGATATGTGGTTTCACTTTATAAGGTAGATAAGTAACTCCTATGGAAGAACGCACCAAAGCCTAGTTTGTGGACCAAACTCTCCTCTTCCTTATTCGGGTTGCCCAGGCCCATTTTATATTCTATCCAAATTCTACGACAATTAAGTGCAGTATATGTCTCTGTATGAGATTTGTTCGAGTTGGTATATGATTTATAATCAAATGAATCAATCGGTTATCTTCTTCACGGTTACAACATATTGATAAACTCTCTTGAAGTCTCGGTTAAGAAGATTGTAAATCATGGCAATATTAGAGGGCATGAAAAATGTTCAACATGCAACGATCATGGCTTTGTTAGTTCATTGATAGCAAGTTTTCTATGATATAATAATTTAAATATTTTTGTAATTATCGCAAAAATTGTTTATAAACAATAATACTTGTAGCATTTTTGACAATAATCAAGTTTATAACTATTCGATATTCAAGGTGTTATTGATAAGATTTCCCCTTCATTTTTTTATTTGTTATGTAAATATGAGAATTTTGAACAATACAAATAACATCTATCCTATTCTTTTTAAATAAGATTAATTAATATATCCATTTCATTTTATATTAGACAATTAAACCTATAAAAGATTGGAAAAATCAAACTGATGCATAATTTTATTTTGTTTAAAATTATACTTGTAACCTATAAAAGATTGGTGCCAGCAATGCATTATGCGTCAAGTAGGTTATTATTGTTAGATTTATTATATAAGTAATCTAATTTTCATAAGCTTTAAATGCAATTCATTTTAAATTAACACTACGTATTAAATATATTTGAGAACATGACAACCAAATATGATTATTTTGAAAATAAATAAATTATTTAAAACTAATATCTTGATGATTAATCAAGTTTTATACTTTTGCGACCACACATCAATATAATGTCAATCATCACCAAGTGAAAAGCACAAGGTTTAATAAAATACACAAAGGATAAGCTCCATAAGTATTCAATGTAACTATTACCTAGTAGCTCCTAGGGACAAAAGGATTGTTAAATTTATCTATATAAGTATAATGCATGACTATATTACAATATAATAATATATAATAATGTATGACCGGGGCATTGTTCGGCCGACTAAACACTACTCCCTCCGTCTATAAATTACATTCCTACTTCTCTCTATTATGTGAGGAATAATGCTTGAAGTAGGAATGTAATTTAAGGATAGAGGGATCGGAGTAGTTTTGTAATGAAATCACCCCTCTTTATTCCATTTTATAAAAAATGGAAAAATAAAAAGGAAAAATCAAAAGTAATTATTGTTTGATTGCTCAAAATAAATAAATAAATAAATAAATTGGGCCAAGCTAAATTCAGGCCCAATTACCAATAAAATGATGAAAATTTCCTTTCCAAGGATCTAAACTCAATTAAATCTAGCCGTTATTACTGTATTAGATTAAACCACAAATTCACCATTAAAAATTTACTTAGGATCAACTCATCAAGAAATACAATCATGTCATCACTCATATCTGTAACAAAGACAAGTAATTTATCTAACTGTTTGGACCTACATCATATTTTCCTCTTCTAGAAAGGACTATAACATTCTACAATCTAATTCGATCGTCGAAGGGGAGTTACTAAGAACAGCCTAAGGGCTTTAGATATTTCTATTTTTGAGATAATTAAATTACTATTGTATCAATAAATAGAATTGGTTGCTTATATTATACAAGTACGGAGTACTATTTTAGTGAGATATGTTAGTTATTTAATTTATCAGTGTTGTGCTTACTATCCGGCCAACACTCTCTTTATGTTTCTCGTATATTATTGGTATGTACCAACAAAATTAAATAATTTTTTTTTGTATTTTTGACTTTTTCCGTACTATTATTGGAGGAGTCTTTTAGTGCTAGGCTGATAGCTAGCATGAATGCATGATATTTATATTACTAAGCATAAATTAGTAACGGACATTGTTGTAGTCATCAATGGCTAAGGGCCTGTTCACTTTACCTTAATTTCAATTCAGTTCAGTTCAATTCAGTTTAGTTCAACTCCTAATTTTCTTCTCTCATAAAATATTCATTTCAACTCAGTTCAGTTCAGTTTGGCTCCAATCAGTTCAGTTCAGTAAATGTGAACAGACCCTAAAACTATTATAGACAAAGCCCTGTCAGTTCACCTTAAAAAAGTACGAGTACTATTTAGTGAAAATAATTTTAGTTCAGCAAAAATCAGTAACTCTAAAGCAGAATTATAATAGGGAACTAGTAAAAATTATTTTAAGTACAACAAAAATAATTTAAATTCAGTAAAATAATTATTTAAAATAATTTAAGTTCATCTAGAATAACTTTGGTGTTGTTTGAAAAAAAAAAATAACTTTGAATGTGTCTATTTTTAGATACAATCTAGTGTATTATAAATATGTCCAAAGTTTATTTTACATTTGTATTAATTAGAATATTATTCTTGTAAAAAATATTATTATTATTATTATTATTATTATTATTATTATTATTATTATTATTATTATTATTATTATTATTATTATTATTATTATTATTATTATTATTATTATTATTATTATTATTATTATTATTATTATTATTATTATTATTATTATTATTATTATTATTATTATTATTATTATTATTATTATTATTATTATTATTATTATTATTATTATTATAAAGATAATGGAGTAGCAAATATTTTGGAGATCTTCAAAAACAAAAGGTCCAATCACAAATTTGAACCGACCAGAAAAATGGTCCAAATTCAATTGCAATGTAGTGGATTTTTTAGGGTAAACAAATTTTTAAAAAAATAATAAAAAGGTTTAATACTTTTTTTTCAATCTGATGTCCACATTGCTCACGATCCTAATTATCCACAATCTGTGTGGCCGCCCCATAAATCTGACACTGTCTCAATTATGGAATATATTCCATTTTTGGCATACTAATATTATCCTACATTGCCTTATGATTTGAAGAGCTAAGAGGTGGGACAGAAATATATAATTATAAAATGATAAACTAAATTAAAAATACATTTTTTTTAATTTTTTTTTATTTTTTAACAAATTAACCAAATAAAGTTTTTTTTGTAAATATAAAGATGGAATCAAATGTTAGTCAACAATAATATAAGAAGATGCATAGTATATAGCCCCCATTGGAAAAAAAAAAATGGTATTGTCAGGACAATTGCTTGGGCATAAAATCTAACAATATTACAATTCAAAAAACTAAAATACGTAGTATATAGAAGTATAGGACCACTATACATGGAAAAAAAAATTTAAAATAGTTCTTATTTTACATAAATACATGGTGTATTAATAAATAATTGTCCCTTTATTAATTAGTATGTGAAATAAAAATGTACTTTAACTTGCCAAATTATATAAGTGCCTCAAAGGCTCAAACAACTATTTTATTCCTATTACCAAATCAAATTCTTACTGTAGTCAATGTAAATATGTCTTTAGAAAATGTTACTCCTAAGAAATAAGAATAATAGCATAATTGTTTGTAAGTTGTGGATATAATTTAGAGAGGAGAATAAATATATGCACAATAAATCAAAGCGATTGATCATTACTTTTTGGACCACGCACTAATAAGCTTCACTCTTATCTGAAAAACATAGACATGGAATTCATTCGTGTTTTATTGTTGACCTTATATAATAGTCTACGACTTTTTATTGATTACCATAAGGAAAAAAAGTTTGTGATATGATAGATATCGAGTGGCTTATGAATTTATGATGCGTACATATGCTTTCATGTCAATCTCATATGACGTCACAATACAATTAGTTAGTGGTAAATCTTTAAAAAGTTTATACATGATGTACAATTCCGAGTAAAAAATTATTCCACTTTGACTATTTGGATGGTAAAGTTTATACATACGAGGTGTATGAAGAATTGAAGATTGTGTACTTGTAATAATGGTCTACGTACATTTGACCATATATGGTCCCTCATATATTTCTTTATTTATGAAGACCGTCTAAATATAAATAATTTTAAGAAAAATAAAGGAATTAGATTATTAAAGAGGGGGACAATGCTAAAATTTAGGGTAAAAGAGCATAAGATTCAAGAAGATATGGGTGGAGCCGTGGAGGAAGATATTATTGAAGAATGGGCCTAAAAATTATGGGCAACGGCAAATCTGACATACACTATAGTATTTTTCAGTGGCTATATATACTAGGCAAATTCAAGGCATTAGAGTGCATCCAAATATTTAGGATTTTAGGGGCATTTTTTGCACCAACAAAAAAATATTTAGGGGCATTTCATAAATAGAATTATGAGTTGCCTTTCTAAGAAAAGGAGGGCCTTACATGAAGGGTTAAGAGTCATGGTTTAGTAGCCAAGGATGACTTGCCTGCTTCTTTTTGCGAAGGTTTATTATCTAATTATTACGGTTCTGTTCTCTTCATCTCATCTTTTACTACATATTAAAGATTTTTTTTGATGAATTTTAATTATTTTTTCTTAACTCAATTTTACAAAATTTTATTTATTTGTTGAAAAATTTTTGCCAAAGCAGTCGTTATATTTTTGAACTTTTTTTTCTAAACAAATTATATTTTTGAACTTTTTTTTTTTTGACGGTTTTTGAACTTAATTAAGGTATTACCGTATGTTATAAACTTTTGCTTACTTAAAGTCATTTTTTGGAAAAATAAATTCTTGAAATTTACATACTCCGTATTATTGTTGCTATACAGAACTTGACTTGTTCATTTAACAGAAATTCTTTTTATTTTTACTAAAACGTTTCTAAATGAGATGAAGAGAACAAAGCGCGAACATATAAATTTGGTTAATTGGAGCTTTCAAAAGGGCTAGTCAGGCAGTCTCCTTGGCTATCTTGACATACTCTTCTCTTTCATGCTAGGCTCTTTCTTTTCTACTACGTACTTATCATCATTCCTTACCAAAGCATATATGCTGGAAAAAAAATTTATCACCCATTTCTTAACAAACTTTATTTTCTGCAGATATTTATTATGCATGCTCATTTCTGATCTTAACAAAAAATTTCTTACCCATTTCTTTGCAAACTTTAATTTCAACTGATGATATAATGCCAATATATATAGGTATATACAATATACATATTCATAAATTGATAAATATTACTACGTATATAATAAAGGATCCTATGGATACTATTGCATGAATTATTATTTTTTATTAAAAAAAAACAAAAACAGTTGAAAAAAGCTTGTGCTTGCTACCATACGTAATGATATGATTTACCCTATATAAATAACATTTTATAATACAATTATAATAATACTTTTAGGTATCCTCGATCTATTTAATCTATATGAATAATACGTACTATGCATTTTGTAATTGCTTTAATACTTTTAGGTATTCTCATCTTCTTGATCTATTAATTAATAGTATAAGTTATTCAAAAAAAAAAAAAATTAATAGTATATTATATATTGATGTATTAATCCATTTTGAGGAGGATAATATATGGTACATTGGTAAGGTACCTCCAAAAGTATGGATAACGGATAAGGTTTTGAACATTATTCGGTCAATATAAATTATTTGAACAAAATCCATATATATAATTATTAGAATTTCCTACTCCTTAAAATAGAATATCTTTATTTGTGAATGGGTGCTTCTTAGTTAAGGCAATCATCCTAAATACATCCTAACATGCTCTCCTAATGCACGATTAGAAACCTAATTAAACTTGCCATGTTAATAAGCATTTCCTTAATTTTCGTATATAGTTCGTTTTTCTTGCTAATGAGCTGAGGCTTGATGTTCATCCATCGATCATACGTCCATCAATGAAGTAACCACCCGAAGCTAATTTCATTATTAAGGTGAATGTGTACGTGGATGGATAGGGTGTGCTTTTGGCGGCGATTTAATTTTTTAAGTATAAAGGTAAGAAAAAGAGAGAACATTGGAAATTGGAAAACCTTTTTCTTGGCGATGATGGGGTTGGATTAGGGGTCGTTATACGAGGTCCTTACGGCAACGTACTATTAGTATTGAGTAGCGTGGGGGTCCTTGTGTTCGTTGTAGATGAGTTGCGAGTACTACGGATGCGAAAGCGATTGTGTTAAAGAACGATAGCTTACAAGAAGCACGACTATGAGAAGACGTGTGAATGGTGTGATTGGTCTTAACTTGGAGATAGACTCATAGAAGTTAGAATTTGTTATGTACACCCACGTGTACCAATTATTTGTTAATTGAATAAGCATAAATGGCTCTTGGTGTACTGTTAATTGAATAAGCATAAATGGCTCTTGGTGTACAGTACACCCGACCACCTGGGTGTACATAATAGCCTCTCGAAGTAAATGCCTATATTTCCCTTATAAGTATGCTTGATACTATTTTCATTCCCATGTTTTGGAAGGTTAAGTTAATAAAGCGGCATAATGGCTCATCTTAACTACGAAGCTAGTATGTTGATTAATCTAATTCTTTTTTAAAAAGCCCTTTCTTTTCTTATTAATTGCAATGATTTCCGTTGTTTATTCAATACTTTTTATATACTCTATAGTCTTTACTACATATTCTTATTTCAATTTACTTTACATTGTAAATTTTCACCGTGTTCTTATTATATGATTAGCTGCCCCGTTTCATACTGTAACTTTACATTGCATTTACCATCTATTTCCTTGATTAACAATAAACAAAAGTTATAAAGCGTTGATATGTAGAAATTAGACGAGAGGATAAATTTTCAATAAGAGTCGAAGTTTACTTAGGGTCTCTTCTGATTGACTGAATTAAGCTGAACAGAACTTACTAGAGCTAAACTAAACTAAACTGAACATTTTATGAGAGAAAGATATTAAGATCTAAATTGAACTGTACTTATTGGAGCTGAAATGAACTGAACCAAACTGAACTGAACTGAACTCAGCTGAAGAGAACAGGCCATTACCCAGGTTACCATGTCGGTAGTGATCTTATAAAAGAAAACAATTGTGGTAAAATTCAACTCTAAATGGACCAGATTAACTTTTTGGGCTTTTTCTTATAGAAAGGAAATTGGGCTTTAATTAGGAGTGTATTTTTAAACAAAAGGCCAACGTGCTCATTGGGCATGGATCAGTATTTGAGTGTGCATGGGCTGTCTCATCGTTTTTTCCCTGCATTTCACTTTTAGTCTCTTCTCTCAAATGCTTGTTTGCCTTGGTTGTCAAATAAAATGTTCATTTTTGTCAAAAAAAAAAATAAAAATAAAATGTTCATACGGTCTAAGATTTTGCTTCTATTTTACTTTGTACGAAGTATTAATTATTGTTTTCGGCATCGGTCTATATTAGTTTTACAGACAACAACACAATAAAATTTGATACACTTGTCAATGCATTAATTTCATCAAAAAATCCTGTTTTGATTTGTGTGCTCTTCAAAGTATACATTTGATCATTAATATCTTTAATTTTACTTTTTTTTAGGAAAAATATCTTTATTTAATGTATAAACAAAAATACTACCTCATTTTTTTTAGTTGCAACTTTGAAATATCTTATATCATTCAAATAATACCCCAAAGTTGCAACTAAAAAAAAATCGAAGGTAGTATAAAAAAAATGATACCACAAAAATATACATTGAGACAAATCTAACAATAGCTCTCATGGTTATAATTGTATTCAATTATATATTAAGAGAATTTAATAGTGTTTCTTCATTGATTCAAGATTCAGATTACTATGCCTCCCATGTTTAACCAAGCTTCCACTTTTTAATGTGTGTAGATATATATTAATGAGAATTTATAAAATTTTATATTAATAATAACTATTTAACATTATGTTACATATAATAACAGCACACATTTTGCATTTCTACAACTCCATTCTCCATCACAATTTTGAAGCTAAGATTAATATAAACATATCTTATATTAGAAGTCAGAAATGCTTAAATTGCATTACATGTATAATAATTATTCATAAAATAATAATATTGGTGGATTATGTGACATTTTAAAAGGTGAACATGGCGTAATGGCAGCCGTCAGCCTAAATAGAAGCATATCAATGCCTTGATATTAATTGGTACGTCATGATTTTGTTTCTAATAAATAACTTGATTGGATCATGGCAGTTCACACGTACGTACGTAGCTATAATATTGAATGTCCACCTCAAAACCCAAAATCCTAAAAATGGGTTACACGTATTGCTAACTTTTACAGGTCCTCTTTTGCTTGCCCATTCACATCATAGATAAGATCAAACATAACTTCCCTCTTTGCCATGCTATAATGCAATTATTCTACCAAGTTTTTGGAATATCTTGCTCTTATATCGACATTGTGTTGATAGCTTAGCACTATTATTGAGTAAAAGTAAGCAAAAGTGTAAAAATTTGAAATTGCTATTGCTAACTTTTAGCATTATCGCTACAAGGTATAAATCGTATAGCCATATATATACACATTAATCAAATTCACAAGCAACGTTTAAGTTTTTAACCATTTTAATAAGTGATACACATATTTTTGGGTGAGAGCTCTTAAGCTCTCTCATCAAGGGATATTTTAAGATTTTAGGTGGGGGAATAAACAAGATGATTTAATATGATCAAGTCATTACTAGTAATGTACAATAACTACATACGAAGTATGAAGTGTTAAGAAAACTAAATTAATCATGGCTTTCCAAAAATTTGCTTGTAAATCAAGGATTTCAAGGTGGCAAACTAATCAATATATTCGGTTTCTCTATAAGTCATCACAATCCGATATGTTGCTAAATTTGATTGCTGAGAAATCCATTGATTTGAAAAGATTTCAATCGATTCGATTTTGAATTCGGTCTATTATCATTATACAATTCTAAACACAATTCGAATATGTTTTAATATTAGAAATACATTAAGGAATAACAAAGACATAATAAATTAAGCATATATTATAATCTTAAATGCAACATTAAAGATGTTAGTGATACATTTTTTATACCGTGATATATTAATTATTAACCATACATATACCTTAATTATCCTTAATTAATAGTAAATCTCTTTAATATTTAAGGTCTACATTGATAAACCTTCCACCTTGGACCATATATAATTCCAATTTCATCTACACCAAATTTTTCTTTGAGAAATTTTGACTTTGAAAGGAACCAAATAAAATTGACTTTTCACCAAAAAAAAAATAGGAGAACCAAAATAAAACAACAAAATAAAAAAACAAAATAAAAAAGAAGCAATTTGCCGGAGCCCAACACTGTAATAGTTGAAAAAAACACCACCTTTGCGCGGCTACCCTAGACCCTTCTTCAAGGTTTTTCGCTTCTCTTTCTCTCTCCTGTTTCTGGTAATTTCTCTCTCATTTCATGAAATTCATGTTAATTCTTAATAATATTGTTAGATTGTTATTACGTGTTTATGATCCTTTCCCAATATTCGCATATATTCTTTCTTATATTTTGCTATAAAGTTTGCCCCTTTTCAATATTCTGTTACTTTAATTCCGTTGTTCTTTATTTTTATTGAGTTTTTGGTTTCTGGGTATCAAATTCTCGTTAATTTAGAGTGACCCATTTGTTTTTTTTTTTTTTTTTTTTTTTGGGGTTTTATTTTGGGGTTGTAGGGAGAAAAAAGTGGAGAAAAATATGGTGGAATCTGAAGAAACACACATCAATAATAAGCCGTGGATGAGGTCCGAGGAATCATGTGAAGATAATAATGGGTTTTTGAGTGAAGAAATTAATGCATTTGTTATGTCTGAACATATGATTCATGGGTTATTGAAGCCACAATCTCAATCTGTACCTCAAAATCAGTCAAAGAAGAAATGTTCAAGTGATACAAGATCTACTAATTTGGCTGCAAATGCGCTTTCTGCTGCTGGTGCTGCCTTTCTCTCTGCTGTCATTGTTAATCCTCTTGATGTTGCCAAGGTTTGTGTTAGTTTCAGTTAATTTGAGGTTTTGAGCTATATTGTTGTAAGAATATGCATTGTTTGGGATAATTAGATTACTGGTTATCTATAGTTATTCTTATGCTAATTGATATAAGTGGGTGTTCATGTGTTGGTTTGCTGAATTTTTTTGGGGGGTAGAGGATTGGTTTGAATGGTGATTTCTATTGGTATTGTGTGTTATAAGAGACTGTCGATTTCGTAAGTAGGACTTTGCAACGGAAACAACGATAACCTAGTATGAATTTCGCTTTTGGCTAGGCATAGGGAGGAAATGTACAGATGTAAGTGACTAAGGTACATTATATATTTATATGCCTCTAGGGTAGCAGTTGCTGCATTTCATTTTAGTTATTCATGTAGGATATGTCATGTAGTTTGGCAACTTGGCTGGACTACAGTTTAGTGTTCATTTTGGCATGTTGCTCCAAAGCTGTTGAAGTACTCTCCATGCTTTGGGTATGGTGTAGGTTTACCTTTGTTTTGGATAACAATTAGAAGTGAGAATGTATGCTTCACAAGTCATTAAGTCAAGATGCTGGATTATGGTTTACAGAAGTAGAAAATTATTGGCCTCACTGATAAAATTCCTTGTGATACTTAAGTTATTTTCCGTTGAATAGGGCCTTGAGGGTCAGACTGTCAGAGAGTGCATCTAGTGACTGGTTTTGGAGGTTTATAATGGCCCAAGTGCAACAAAACACATTACATGTAACAGCCTCTTTATGCCTTACGTGAAGGTGGTTGGCATGTATTATGCTAATA
This sequence comes from Chenopodium album, assembly GCF_948465745.1. Classification (NCBI taxonomy): domain Eukaryota; kingdom Viridiplantae; phylum Streptophyta; class Magnoliopsida; order Caryophyllales; family Amaranthaceae; genus Chenopodium; species Chenopodium album. The sequence continues at coordinate 4,286,985 of NC_137838.1, forward strand.
TTGCTTAGTTGTGCGGACTGTGTCTGATACTCTGATTTAGATTGATGGCTTGGGAGAGGATTTGCCAGCCTCTTAGCTTATCTGCCGTTGATTTTGGCCACCCCATACAACTTTTATATTTTAACCATGGTCAAATGAATTTGGTGATCTAAGGAGTTTATTGTATATACTGGGTTTTAGTCCGTGTAAATAATACTCATCTGCATCTCTCATCTATGGCAGACAAGGTTGCAAGCACAAGCTGCAGGAGCTCAATATGCACATCCATTAAGTAATGCCCTTAGTCGCATGGCAGTTTTTGGACCAAATATGGTATATTTTTTTTTACTATTAAAGACTAAACCAGTGCTATTGCATGGAATGTTTATATATAACATTCATTCTTTACTTATCCTGTCTTTATTATTGATTGCAGTTGTTTGCAGATTTAAGGTGTTCCCCGTCATGTGCACGAGCTGGCATTCAGGGAACGGTATCGATGTGTCCACCTGATTGTTTTCAATACAAAGGAACTCTGGATGTTTTGTGCAAAATTGTCCAACAGGTTAGTGTGGTTAGCTCCTTATTTCTACTCAAGGGGGTTATATATCTTACATCCATTGACCCAACAAAGCAATACAGCAAAAAAGGGGCTGATAACACACCTATGTTGACAATTCAATTTGTTGTGATTGTACATCCCTGTAGGCTCCCTTTTGTACATTTAAACCTTTCTGCTGTTTGTGTTTGATCTGTCTGCCCAAGGTTTTGTGGGTATTTGTGCTAGAGTTCTAAATGTTGGAAATTTATAACTGTCTGTGTTCTGTTGATCCGTCTATGTTATTCAGCAGTGAATCTATTACCTGCGATCACAATTCTATAAGGTCCACACCATTGTTAGTTGTATACTTTAGCTTTACTTTGTGTTCATTTTTTTTTTCTTTCTATGTTAGGGTGGTTTTTAACTTTAGTCGCTGTGCAGGAAGGAGTTACTAGACTATGGAGAGGAACAAATGCTGGTTTGGCACTGGCTATACCGATGGTGAGCTTCTTGTAGATAAATGTGATCTCAATTTTACCCACTTAAGTTTTAGGTTTGACAAGGTAAGCTCTGCTGTGTGTCACAACAGGTGGGAATTTATCTTCCCTTTTATGATGTATTCCGCATCCGTATGGAAGAATTTGCAGCTGATAATGTTCCAAGTGTAGAGCCATATGTCCCATTTGTTGCCGGTGCTTTAGCACGCTCCTTAGCTTGTACCACATGCTATCCAATTGAACTTGCACGAACACGAATGCAGGTGCTTATCCTTTCCTGTTTTGCTAGATTAGGGATGCACTACTGTTTTTACTATTTTTTTTAATTAACTTTGTTGGGTGAATCACTGTAAATATGCTGTTTTGGCCCTCTCAAATCTGAATTTTTTCTCTCTTTATTGTAGGCATTCAAGGAGACTGGGAAGAAGCCTCCTGGTGTATTGAAGACCTTAATTGGGGTTGTTTCAAATGCCAAAAATGCATCCTCTCAAAGCAAGTGTAAGTTCATCCTGGCTGTTATGTAACCAATGCAGTCTCCTTTTGCAGTCTTCAATCGTTATTTTTTAGTCCTTTGAAGTTTTTTTTTTTCCCTTCCTCGGGCTTATCTTAATGCCTATTTAAGTATCTGACATATGTTCACTACTTTCCTTTGACAGTGCAAAGTTACCGCGTTCTCTGGACAGGCCTTGGAGCACAACTTGCTCGTGATGTACCCTTTTCAGCAATCTGCTGGTCAACCCTTGAACCTGTATGATCTTATTCTTTTTGTTCTGTACTGCTGAAAGTGTTTTGTTTTGTTGCTCTAATTATTGTTGCTAATGGGTACCTTCACACAATAGATGAGGAGGAGACTTAGTACTTTAACGGGAGATGAAGCAAGTGCCATCACTATTCTTGGGTCAAATTTTGCTTCTGGGTTTGTGGCTGGAAGCCTAGCTGCTGGTGCTACATGTCCTTTGGATGTGGCTAGAACACGCAGACAAATAGAGGTGTGATTCAAACTTAATCTGCTTGATTCAAACAAAATCTGCTTTCTTTGGCTGGACATGATACTGGAGTTTATTATTTGGAGTTTTGGACTTTTGACAGATGACCACCCTGAAGTGGTCCATTGAATCTATACTGTGCTTAAGTGCAAAATGTGCAAAATTACGTAACTCTATTCCTAAATCCCAATGTGTGCAATTTAACGTCTTTAAATAGTTTCTTCCAGTCCATTGTCAGATTCTAAAAGATGGTTCACATATTTGGACTCTTCACCTTGACAATGATAAGGTGCTTCATAATACATTTAAACTGCTTAAGCCATTAATTAGATTGGTAAATTGGTGATTTTTATTCAATACTTAAATGTAACTATGTAATTAATTATCCACAACTATTTTAAAAAAAAAATTAAAAAATAAAAATTAAAAAATTAAAAAATTCTTGGTATTGTAGGCTTGTAGCTCCTACTATAATTTTATCTCTAATAGTCTAGCCTCTTTCTAAATCCTCTCCAATGCTTTTCTGTTACTGAGTATAATATCACCTTTATGATACCACTTTCTATCTAGTCTCCATAATTTTATGGCAACATCTTTTTTTTTATGTTTTCTCTAATTAGTTGGCCCTTTGCTATGCACCTTAAATCATTATAGTCATATCCAAATCATTGTAATAAGTCACATTAGTAGGAATAAAACCATTTTGGGCAGAACAAAAAAAGTAGCTACTTCCCTCAAAGGGGAGAAAATCTGACACGAAGTGAATTACTTCTGAGTGTGAGGGTAAATGTGGGTTCTCATGCTAATTTTAACATATGATGAATGGAAAACATTGAAGGGTGTTAATCCATAATTTGTACTAAAATAAATTTGTGATTAAGGGCCCAAATTAGAGGTTTTATGCAAGGAATCAATCCAAACCTGATATCCGTTTTACTTATGCTAGAAGGTCCAAGAAGTAACCAGAAGAATGCTGAGCTGGAAGTTTGTTAGAAATCAGTTTTGGGGTGGAGGGTGTAATAGTAATCCATGAATAAGTTGGTTGTTAGTTTGTTATTTTGCTTCTCTGCTATAGCTGTGTTAGCTTGCTTAATTTTGGGTATTAATAGTAGTTTTTTTTTAGGGCGGGTATTAATAGTAGGTTGGGTTAAGGGGAATGCATCTTAATTGTGAAAGTTTGTTGTGGAGAGCAGAGCACCTTCCTCTCGAAAGAAGGCACTGTATTGTTTAACACCCTGTTTGATAATACAACTATCCCCCTTGGCCACCATTTTCTATCTGTATTTAGCTTACTAACTTGCTGTTCTCATACTAAGTCCCAGCCATTTTATTATAATTTTTTTTAAAAAAAGTTTTTATAATCTTTATATCCTCGTAGAATTTGTTTGGATAGTTTTATGAACCTCTTAATATCTTAGTTCTGAACGCTGTTATTGTTGATATTCCAGAAGGATCCTCACAAGGCACTCAGGATGACCACTAGGACGACTCTAATGGAGATCTGGAGGTAGCTCTTTTATCTTTAATTAGATAAACTTTTTGTTTTTTTGAATCTCGACAAACATGAAAATTGCTTGATGCCTGATATGTTGGTTAGAACTAAATATTTTTTGCTAATGTTTCTCAAAAAGGAAATGCAAACATTTTTGCTGTAGACAGGTGTAAACTGGTGAACTAGACAATGAGACTGTTTGAAGTAGTTGTGGTTACGTTTATTATATGATTTTCCCCCCCTTATCAATATAAATTAGATAACTTGATCATCATCAATTTGAAAATTATTGAAATAAATGGGTTTTTGCCATCATACTAATGATTTGAAAATTCAGCTATTATGATCTATGTAGTTTTAAAAGTTTTTTTTTTTTTTTTTTTTTTGTTTTTTTTTTAAAAAAAAAACCTTACAAATTTATTTAAGATACTAGGTTTAGAGAGATGTGTAAGTCAAGATTTTTAACCATCAGTGAAACATCTCCCAGCATGGCTGTATGATAAATGAAATTGCGTTTAGTGGAAAATTTTTCTTTCCTACATGCATATGTTAGTCTTACGAAGCTTTAATATGGAAGATGTGCAGGAAGAAAATTTGATTTTACCTACGGTTTTGGCTTCTTTTTTTTTTTTTGGGGGGGGGGGGGGGGGGTGGTTGAAATGTTGGCCTCCTTTTGCTGAGTGAATTGTATTGTGACTACAATGGAGAAATGAAACGTTCACTCTTGCTTTTTCTTGTGTTTTTGATTGTTACATTTTTTTTTTATTATCAATGATAAACCTATGTGTGCCCCTGTTACTGATGGCTGTGCTCAAATATGGAAACAGGGATGGAGGAATTAAGGGTCTCTTTGCAGGGGCTAGCCCTCGTATTGCTCGTGCAGGGCCATCTGTCGGGATTGTGGTTTCATTCTATGAAGTTGTGAAATACATAGTTAACACTAGGATAACCCCTGCTTAAAGTTATTGGCAGATCACATAACTAGGATTAGATCGCTCATCCAATGAAGAATGCAGTTTTTGGTTACTTGGCTTCAGAGAATACAGTCTTCAAAGCTACATAAATAAAGCAAAGAACAAAACTTCGGACCTTGAAATATAATTTTGGAGGTTACTCAAGCACAGGTATAGATTATGTCAGGTTACTTAACAGGTTTGTTTTCAAGGTTGAGCAAAAAATTTTTGTCAAGTACAGTATATCCCAAAGTAATGATAAATTTTTGCTGAGAGTTTTCTCGGTTTTCCTTGTACATTTTGTTTTCTCACCTTTTGTTTTTGCTGATATGTATACCAATTTGGGTTACATCATTCTTTTCGCAAGATGCTTGTAGTTCGGGTTTTGTTATGGGTGATTCAAATGAGAAGCAAGGGGTTTGTATGGGTGATGAATTTTCATTCGCGTAAGCGCATGTGGTTCGGGTCCCCTTGTATGCAATAATGCAGCACCAACATCCTGCATCATCTAGCATGGTCTTTTCATGTCCTGATGTTTGTTCTGTGCGATAATGTGGCTGATTTGATAGACCCTACATTGTGTTCATGGGACACAACGTTGGTCCATCAATTATAAGTAGTACTCATACTTCGTATTTTCTTTTATCATTGTTTTTCTTTTATTTTTTTTTTACATCAGGTTAAAAATAGTTAAAGTTACTCAAGTGTAGAGTACAAATTTATTTTAGGAAACTAATAATACAGTCTTAACAAGGCAATTATTGTAGACTTTTTTTCTTTTCTTTTTTTTTTTTTGGTAGCTGTTTATTAAATAAATTCCTTCTCATCATAGATGAAAACTAAAACTGTTGTAATGTCTTAAATCTTAAACTTTTGACTTTATTCAAAAAAAATAACAATGACATTGATATATTGACAAACGTAATACTCATTAAAAAAAAAATATTGTAGATTTAGAATGGAAGAGCATGCATGTTGAAGACTAAGTTATGATTCGCCAGACGCCAGCGATGAGGTATTGCTTCTCTTACCTCACTAATTAAGTAATTAGTACGGAGTAATTACCTTTTGTGCTTATTTGCTTAATCATAATAGTCTTATTTTTCTATTGGTGTTAAATAGGCTTAGTTCACGCCTGACGCCTCTCATTAAAATTGACAATCAATTTTAAATATAAAATAATTCATGAGTCACCATTCAAAGACGGCATGAATTGACCTAAATCAAAGGACCAATTTACTACCTCCAGTCGTACTAATACATGTGGTAGTAGGCATTGTTATTTATAAAAAGTACTAATGCTTGTTCATATTTTCATTTCATGAGAGAAGAAATTAGGAGCTGAGCTGATATGATTGGAGCTAAACTGAACTGAAATTAAGTAAATATAAACAGGTCTTGAGCTTTTTTGCTTTTTTTTTTTTAATAAAGAATAGTGAAATGATAATTCTAGTTACTAGCAAGATTATGTTATACTGGTATCAATTTTCACGTTTCTTTGAGATAGCACCAAAAGTTTAAAGATTAACAAAATATTGTGTGGATTATCAAAAAATGCTTTACAAGATTAGTGAAGTAAATAGTCAAGGTCATGACAATCAAATGTCATGATATATTGATATTCACTCAAGTGCTGGAAACTTAGAATGGATTTTATAACTTTATAAAGTACGGAATTTTCGTTTTTACGGAACAACTTTCGTTCTAATAAGACCAATTAATGGTAGGTTGGTGCACACAAATCACCCTCAGCTCCCTTCTTTGTCAATAAGTACACAAGGTACTTTATGTCTGTCTCCATCTGTTTGATATGGAATACTCCCACAAGAACAACACACAAATACGATGATTGCAGTCTCAACTAGTTTAGTCGGTAAAATCTTAAATGATCGTGAACTACAAATGCAAGCAAAATGTATTCAGAATACCAAATGAGGGTAGGGGGGGGGGGGGGTTGTGAAACCGAAGGAACGAGATAGAGGCCATAGCTGTATTAGATGAGATAAATTTATGTGCAAATGAACTCATAATCACCCCATCTAATACAAATTAGATGTTACACCACCATGTCTAAAAGGGCTCAAATACACCTCCTAGTCAATCACAATCAATCATACTCTCTATAAGCATCAATTAAACAAATTGGGAATAGTTACACTAATCCCACTCTCACGTTTTTATCTTTTGAAAGAAAAAATACACCAAAAATCACGAGCACTTTCGTCATTTTTAGTGCTCAAGGTGATGTTACTGATGATGATGCCTCCATTGTTGCACATTTTTGTTCAATGGATGAGGTATGTAAGCGCCAAGGCGACGAGCATCAACGCGTATGCTATCCCTTGATCAATGCTTGTCCCTGAAAGGTATCAATTGAACAACACAAGTCAACTGTGTGCTCATAATATACGAGTAATCGCCTACTAGGCTACCTATTATTAATTCATACACGATGAAGTGGTTGAGGGTGATGATTCTAACTAGTGTGTCAATTTCAACTATGATATACCAAGATTTTATTAGTACCAAAAGAAATTGCAAGCACATTGTAAAAGCTTGGATATCATTTTCATTATGATACTAATTTATTAGGAAAAGAAGTGGAGGAAGGTAAATCTTATCTAAATCTAAATCAACCACCTTTGACAAACATTCCATCTGCTACTATTCTAATTTCCATCATACTTCAATCATATAAAATGTCTAAGCTCCGGATTAAATCTCGTCTACATCATTTTTCTCTTTAATCTCGTCTATCCAGGAAAAACAAAACCACAAATAATACCATTGCTTAAATTTAAAACCTTTTTTTTCTATTAATTTCTCAAAATTATTGAAATTTAATATAATCACCAAACCCTTAATAGCCGAAACCTTGGCTAATAAAATGCAATAATTAATACTCGTAGTATTTGTTCAAATTTTGGGAACAAATCTAAAACTTCAATAATATACACTTTTATAATGGTTAAACAATCAATGCATTGAATTTACAGGGGGCAAAAAAAAAAAAAAAAATTCAAAACTTTCGTTCTAATATATAAAATTCTGGGTAACCAGATTCGTTTTCACCAGTTTTGTCTACAATGACATAGATCTACAAAATGCGCAATCCTAATAAAATGCAGAACATAAATACATTCTTGTTTTTTACGAATGAATGTTAGGTTTTTGATGAAATTTCCCAACGAAAAACCCCAGTTTCAAAAACAACAAAAATTCTTGGATCTGACAACAACCCATTTTTTGCATTTTCACCATAGTTATTGGAAATGCAGAAAACCAACATACCCATCTCATAATTTCGATCAAAGTTCAATAATTTCAACGAAATAATCACATTATTTTAAACAAAAAAAAAATTATTAAAAAAAATATGAAAAATTACCGTCACTGGTAGGAGCAGGTGCGGGACCCGCAGCTTGAGCCTGAGCCATTGCAAAGATGAGAGAGAAAACAACCAATACAATGAACGAAGCCTTTGCAACCTCCATTGTTGTTCAACTCTGTTTTTTTTTTTCCTAACTTTTATAAAAAAATTTAATCTTTGGCTAATAATCTCTGGTGCACGAAAAATAATAATGCAGGGATCTCTACAGCCCCTCTCTCTCCTTAAAAATAAAGGGTGGAGAGTGGATTAGAGAGAGAGAGGTTGTAGAGAGAGAAAGAATGGAGGAAAGAGAGAACGAGAGAGAGAACACAAAGTGTTTGATGAAATGCGTCAATGAAGAGGCAGAGCAGCATGTGCTGGGGGTAGAAGGAGGGGTCTTATAATTGTCTCTTGTGTCGGCTTTTTTACTGGGACCCCACTAATTTCAGATTATTTTTTCGTTTTCCAGTTTTTATTTTACATTTTTTTGCTGTTTTTTTTTAATAAAAAAAAAAATTTTGATTTTTTATTTTTTGGAGGGTTGAGAGAGGCATTAGGAGAGAAATTGGTGGAGGTCCATTCCTCTTTCATAGGGTTACAAACTTACAATTATTTAAAGTGCTATAAATTTCTTTCTATTAGTAGTAGGTTTTTTTCTAAGGGAATTAGAGATTTTTCTTTTTTCGGTGTTTCAATCAATCGATAATTTATGACCTATTAGACTCATTTAGATGTGACTCGAATTGAAACAGGAAAAATTGTTCTAACAACTTTCACTTGTTGTATTTTGAGAACTTAAATTGATTGCTTGTAAATTTGAACATTTTATATAAAGTTGTATTCTTGTATATCATTAATTTTTGACGTATATGATATTGATATTTTCATTTTTGTTTCTCTTGATTCCAACACTTTTGACAACCTTTTCCTTCATTATAAATATCGATTATTTACTTGGTGTAATTACTTTTATCAAATATATTGTCGTTGCCAGATACACTTTCAAAATTAATTTAGAATTTATATCATTATTTCATGACCTAACCATTTATTGAATTCAAAAACAAAGATGTCACTTATCAGTTATCATTATTCAGAAAATTATCTAGGTGCTTAAAAGAAGAATTTCAAATAGTTTTGGCTTCCCATTGCCAGTGAAGCAATCGGTTACTTATTCACTAAATTCTAAATTTCTAATACAACTCATAAACATATTATTGGACTTTGTGGGATATATACCCTTTAATAAAATAAATTTATTATCTTAGAGGGATACTACCCAATTCCAAAATGTGTATATTATTGCTTTTATGTGATAAGTTTGTTAAATCATATCTATAATTTAAACATGGTTTTCTAAAGTATTGCCAAATGATAATATTCTAGAAAAATATAATACTCTCTTATTTCATTGGTTCTATTACTATTGTAAATCCAAAGATAAACCAAGAATGTAAGTAATACGTACTTCTAATTATAAGCGAGGAGTTTATCCAATTTTTTTTTTTTTGGGATATATTTATAAAATATGTTTAGCAAACTTTATTAATTTGATCTTATTTACTAATCTTAAATCAAGCTTAAGCTCATCAATCAATTAAAGTCATTATCATCGTTATTTGTTTCTTTTATACGACTTTAACTCTAGTTATCAAAATACGAATTTATCATCCTAAAACCTTAAACTAAACATAAAATTTCGAAATTAGTCACGTTTGTTTGGAGGTCATTTTTAAGAATTAAATTGATTGATATCAAGGTTATATTTGGTGTCCAAAAAAGAAAACGGCAAAGAATAGCCAGAACAATTTGCAAAGGACATGTGATAAGGACTTTGGGCCATGTGACCGTTTGGTACCAAATATTTTGTTCCAATTTTAAAAAATTTGATAACGGCCAAAGCGGTCTTCATTCTCTCTCATTGTCATTGAGTTAATAATAATAATCCTTTTTTGCTTTGTTGTTTCCAGGATGTATCCTCTCTTTAACAGAAAATTGGACCATTTTACAACTCAATTTACTCAATCAAACTAAAAGTTAATTTGTTTTTAATTCTAGACTTTTGAAAAAATGTTTCATTTATATTAATAGTTTGAACATGTAATTATGATCAAAATTTAAATAGTTCATATATTCAATTTTGATTTATAATATTGGCATATTTATCAAAAAATTAAAAAAATCATTAAATTACGTAAATACTATAATCTTTGAATAAAGATAAAAGATATACCTTCCAACCAATCAACCATAATACGAGTTCTATTTCGTTATCTAAAGATAATCTACTTACAATAGAACTCCTCTCCAACAAAGTTTCAGATTTCAAATTCAAATTCTAAATTAAAAGTCAATAACCTAACAGCTTCAACCTAAAAACATTGAATAAGTTAACGTTATTACAATCATTTTCTCCTTAATTACTTTATTTCAAAGTTTTGTTAGCATGACATTAACCCCAAAGCACATAATGCGTATTAATAGAGAAGAGCAAATATTCGACTTACTTGCATTAACAATTCACCTTTAACAACTAGAAATTGTTTATTCTTGTACGGAATATCAATCAACAATACGTTATGATAAACTAAAACGATTATATGTGAACCTCTACGTGATTACACATGGAAAAAAAATAAAAATAAATTATACTTAGCTATTAACTATGCTAGATTGATAAATAATGCATTGCGGCGCTAATGTATTCTGATTAATGTGTAATTTATTTATTTAATAATTTTTATTAAAAAAATCTCAGTGAAGGAATTTCCTTAACTTATCTCCATCGCAGAAGTGAAAATTTTAATTGATTATTCTAATTTTGTTTTTTGTGTTAGCCAAACAACTATCCAACTAATTAAATCTCATAAATTTTGACTTTCGCAATTGTATGTTGTCAATCAAACAAGACCTAAGTTATTTCAAAATTAGGCTATTCTATATCTGGCCCTCCCCTTCATCCATATCCTTAATTATTGGGCTGATGCATGGTATACAAAGTTTGGGCTAAGATTGAAGCTGTTGTAGGTTGATCATTTTGAGTCCAATAATAAACTAGTAACCTGTCTTTTTTAATTATATATAGTCTAGGCATATTCCCCTACACCCCTCCCTAAACACAGAGTTTCATTTAACACCCCTTCCGTAAGATTAGTAATTGTATTAATTTTAACCCTCCCCCCCCCCTATATAAATTAAAAAAAAAAAAATCAAACCACCTTTCTCATATCTTTTTTCTCTCTCCTAACCCATTTTCTGTATTTTATCTCTCTAAACCAATTTTTTGCATTTAAAAATACGAAAATTTCTACAAAATTGTGACAAATTATCAAAAGAATTGTTCAATTACTATAGAATTCAACCAATCAAGGTCGAAATTCAAAGAAGTAAGTGATTGTATACATATTTAGTTCGAAAAAGAGTATATAAACTCTAGTTTTAATAATTTTTTTGCTGCAATTGTGTTACAGGAATATCATCAAAGAATATAACATGGAAAAAAGTATGAACTATTGCATTTAAGTAATTTTTAATAATTTTCGTTTAAAAACTAGTGATCTGAACAAGTGCATTTTGATTTTTGACTATATGAAGATTTTTTTTTTTTTTTTTTTTTTTTTTGCGGTACGAAGGAAATAGTTTCAGAGAAGAACATCAAAGAATTTGGAGAAAAGTAAGCATTAATTAAATTAGTTCGTAATGGGTTTTTAATTTTTTTTTAATGAATGTTCATTTATATATTAGTAAACAGTCATTCACAAAAAAAATCATTAATATAAATGTTCAATTATATATTACTACATAATCATAATATATGTTCATTCTTTTTCCTAGTTTATAGTGGAATATTATTTTGATGAATGTTCATTTGTATTTTGGTAGATGTTCAATCACATAAATGTATATGGTTTTCACATATTAATATACGATCATTAGAATTTTGATAAATATTAATATTTTGGTGATCTTCTTAAAATATTTCATGCTCGGATCAGTTTTGAGTTTCAATATATGTCTTTTTTAATATGGATATATGATAAATCACGTATTAATAGCTTCAAAAGTTATTTATGTATATATTTCATGTTCATTGATTGATATCTTCCATAGACATTTTAAAACTAATGCATGTTCATTTATATATTAATAGATGTTTATTTTCATATTCAATTATGTAAATATGTCCATTTATGTATTAATAGTTGTTCATTTCCATATTAATAGATGATCATTTCTACACTAATATATGCTCACTTTATATTAATATATGTTATACTGTTATTCATATGAAAATTGGTTCAATTCATTCAACACTTCTTCTTGCTCAAATCTAACTAATAATTCATTTGTTTTTGTATATTAGTTAAACAAAGAATTGTGGATATAGTGAGTTGCACCACACAATAGCAAGGAAAAAAAAGGGAAGACAAAATAAAGAAATCAAGAAGGCATGAATTCGCGCAACACGAACCAATAACACGAGCTTGAATTTTTCAATTTTGGATCGAGAATTCATTGTGTATAATAATTTGTGTGGAATTGATGTGATGTATATTTTAATATCCAATATTTTAATTTTTGGTGGTATACAATTTCTATTTGAATTTAATAAGAAGGAAATAAACTCTTTTTTTTCAAAAATATATATTATTACAGATTCACATCCTTATATATAATGTTCATATTAGGAAAAAAAAAATATGTTCATAAACAAAAAACTAAATATTCATAACAACTTGAATTTGTGGTTGAACATTTACAATTTTCGACTTTGAACAATCATTCACTAACTATAAATATATATATATATACATTAGAATATTTGACACTATATGTTCATAAAACACCTGAATGATCAATAGAAAACTGTACAAAATTAAAGCTAAACACTCAATTCTTGTATCAAGTCTCTCTTAGGACCTAATATTTCTAAGCTACACTTTTTATCTTTATAACCCCCATTAGAACAAATAAATCCTTTCAAAGAAAATGAGTCACCCCTTCGCCTCTTACTCCTCCAAACTCTAATTCCAAAACCTTTCATAAAAGCATACTCGTTAAACATTTCATAAGCATCATCTTCGGAAGGAAATTATTTCCCCCAAAAATCAAACTGATTTGCTTCTTCAAAAATAACATCCTCTTTTTCCCATTGCAATAAATAAACATGTAACAAATGAACATATATAGTAGCAGTAATGGTCAATTACAATAATGCATTTGATCACTTACAATTAAATTACTATACGTAAAAATATAAATGATCATCTATATAGCTACATAACTCAACATCATTTATATATGAAACTACAAATATTGATATATAATCATTAAAAGTCACATGTACAACTTATAATTCCATAAACACAAGTATATATATATAAATGAACATTTATGATTGCATAATTGAACATTATTACAACAAAACAAAATAACAAATGTTAAGATTTTTTTTAGGGAACAAATATATTAAAATACGTTCATCACTAGTTAAAATAGATATGAGTATCTTTAAAAGAATGAAAATTATTGAAATTCACATGGACAACATATATATATTTAAATACAACTAAAATAAATCTATAGTTTACTAAAAAAATACATTAAACATAAATGAACATTTACTATTGCACAAGTGATCATTTTTTTAACTAAGATTATTTTTATATGACACAACAAGCTAATAAAAATAATTGGTTAGTAATATTATTACAATAACTATAGTTGTTCATATAAGACACACAAAACTAGAAAGACAACAATCAAAATTACAAAATAAAAACAATAACACAAATAAGAATCAAATTAGAAGAATAATACAACCAAAACTATATATGAATCAACTAATAACAACAATAACAATACTAAAACTAGAGCATTATCAAAATTAAAATCAATACAACAAAAACTATGAAATCAAAGCATTATAATCAAAATTTCTCACATTGATTGAATGACAAATTATTCACATTGATTGTTAAATGAGTCGAGCACACCAAGGAGGAAAATAGAGTCACAATCATAATCAAATGCAATTGAGATAAAAAATCTCCATGGAAGAAGAGAAAAATTTGAAAAAAAAAATCAAAAAATGTAGGAGAGAGAAAGTGAAATCAGTTATAAGAGGAGAGAGAAATTAAAATTGGTAAAATGAGGAGAGAGAAAAGGAAAGAATATTGCACTTCAAGAACATTATATACTTGCTTGAATGGAAAATAAAGAAGAAAACAAAAAAAAAAAAAAAAGAAAAAAAAAACACTGGTGGGGGAAGGGGGATAAAACGACATAGTTAGTTAGGGGGTGTAGGGGAAGCAGCCTAGACTAGAGTCTAGGGAAAAATTTGTATGTCTTTTTCACTTCTATGATGGAAAACAAACTGGCCTTTGAAAGCCCGTCTTAATAGGTGAATAAAACACACCATTATATTATGTCGTTTGTACCCAAAATGAACCATTGAAATGATGCTTCCAAAGTCACAAACTACAAGTTGTCCTAGATTGTATTTTTCATTGCATACAGTAAATATGTACCTAATTAATTAGAGTAATCTATATCTATATCTATACTTAGTATTTAAAAAGACAAACCACAATCACCTATATGACACATGTCATCATAATTCACCCATATTCCACATAACACATCAATTAATATTTCCTCTTTATATTCCCTTTCAAAGTAAAAGATAAAATAAAATCTTATTGAATGCTAAAGTCTTTATGCACTCCTAACTTGCAAATTTGAGTAAAAAAATGGAGTGTTCCATTTTCACTATAAAAAAAGTTGTATTCCTCTCTATACCCTTTTAATGTAAAAGTTAAAATAACAAATTATTTAATGTTAAAATCTTTATATATTCCTAACTTGTCAATTATAAGTAAGAAAATTAAGCAAATTATTACAAAAAATCACCGACACGTACAACACAAATAAACAACACATTTCAAGAAAAATAAAATGAGCTACAACCCGTTCGTTGAACGGGCCAAAAAGCTAGTTACAATTAGAAGAGCTAAGCTATTATATTTTCCTCCTACGTAAGTTAAAAACCCTTTTATATTACTCATCAACTCACAGAAAACTTGAACATCAAAGAGCCCAAAGAAAAGCTCCCATTGCAAAAATCCTCTTCTGTTTAGCATTGCCAATAACGGGAAGGCCGTATTGCTTGAGCAAGCAATCAAGCTGCCATTCCGGTATAGCTTCGTAGTCGGTTTTTGAGTACCTAGGGTAATGAACGGGCATTCGAAAATTATCCGTATGTGGCGTATCCATTGATGATTTCATGCACATACACACACCCTCTTCTGAACAATTTTATTTGTAAAGAGATGTTTGTATATATTCTGATTTTTGTGCTAATTGATAAAACCATGAGGCCTTTATAATTTTGTTAGTTTTAGTAGGTAAAACTCAAACGTAAAGCTAGCAATGTATGTATGTATGAATAAATTTTTTTTTGTGACACCAATTTCTTAACAACCTATTTTATAAGTCACAAGTCACGTGTGAACCTTCTAAGAAAACGAAAGTAATTGCATTTTACAAAACAATGTTATATAGCACCAAAAAAAAAAAAAAAAAAAAAAAACAATGTTATATACTCATATTTAAAGATTATACAAGTATATGCAAATATATTCTAGTCTTCCATGTATACAATACTGATTTGTTCCAATGCACATAGGTTATCACACATTCACATTATTGGTTATACCTTCCTTGTTTCACGCACATTTTTTTAATTGCTTATTTTATCTATTTTATTTTAAAAAATAAAATAATCAATGGGTTAATCTTTCTAATATAATCTCTAAGAGATTCAAAGTTCATCAATGGTGGATTAGATTAAAAAAAAATAATAATAATAAAATAAAAACATATAACTGATTATCTTGAATTACAATTTCTTTGAATAAACAATTAATTCGATTTAAATTGGCTTGATTTAAAAATGATTTTAAAACGTGGACATAAATTAATTGTGATAGTCAAAATTTGTTTTTACTAATTTTGCATATATTTTAATTTAGTAATTTAGAGGATTTTTTGGCAAGAGATTAAGTTGATAAATTCAGAATTGGAGGTTAAAGATTAAGATTGGAGATGAAAATTGATCAATTATACAGGGGATTTTAATTTATTATAAAGACAACATTAATAAGGTTAGGGAACACTAATCAATTGAAGATGAAACAAATTTTTATGTAATGTATGTGTTAGTTGATTTTATAATTTACTTTTTGTTGCTAGTTAAATCTTAATAATATAATTTACTTGATTTCACTTTTAATCTCTTAATAAATCAGTTAAACATCCTCTTAATGATTTTTTAAAATTAAGATCGGAGTGGATGGTTTAGATTAATCGACAATACATCGATCTATGATGAAGATCTTATTCATTAATACGTACGTAGTCGACCATGCATAGTTCAAACATATATAATTGACAATGACGGACAATCCGCTAGAATTTCTAAGGATGTACAACGTGTGATCAAGTAAAGAGATGAAATTGTAACTTAAGAAATTTTTGTTCCTTTTAAATTTTTATATTTGTATGGATTGATGACGTGGTGTTACACGACTCATTGATTTCATTAATAAGCGGACCGGTGAGGTGGAGCCTCGTGGACGGAGCTATATGATCCATTGTTTACAATAGTTGGATTGATGACATGGAGCAATCGGATCCATTGATCTCATTACATGGATTGATGAGGTGGACCTAAAATTATGGAGGCTAAACTATAAATAGTCCTTAACGCACCAAACCCTACTAGACTACTAGTCACAATTCTCACAAATTAATCATTTTGCATAAAAAGCAAAGCGAAGCAAATTATCATTACATTAATCATATTAGTCTTTATAGATGGCTCGTATCAAGATGAACGCATGTGTATACGCTCCTGCCCTTCCAAAGTCCGTTCCTAGGACCAGACCACGTTGTACCGCGCTCACAAGAACAACAGGCCCTTGCCCTTTTGCTCTCGCCTCTCGAATGTCCGTACAAAGAACTAGAACCCCGAGACAGGTTAAGAAGGCTCATAGATACAAACCAGGCACAGTTGCTCTTCGTGAGATTCGAAAGTACCAAAAGACAACCGATTTATTGATCAAGAAACTACCATTCCAAAGGTTGGTTCGCGAAATTGCTCAGGATTTGAAGACTGATGTGTGCTTCCAAAGTCGTGCAGTTTTTGCCCTTCAAGAAGCATCTGAGGCTTACTTAGCAGGCTTGTTTAAAGACACTAATCTTTGTGCTATTCACGCGAAGCGCGTTACTATCATGCCTAAAGACATTCAGCTTGCATTGAGGATCAGATCTCGCAATGCTTAAAGCAACTAGCTGCCTATACTATTCCATTTTCATGATTTTATTAGTTTGCAAAATAAACCCTAGAATTATATTGAATCAATAAAGTAGGTCTATTATATATATGTTCAGCTTGCATTGAAGACTAGGTCTTACAGTATTGCTTAAAATCATACGAAAGAATTGAGGGTTTTTTAAGGGTTGGATTCGGTAATGTTTAATTTCTAAGTTAGTTTGTGCTTATAAGTATATAATATTGGAGTAGTTAAGAATAAGTTTTGGGATTTACATAACTTAATAACTTCGCAATGTAACAAATTAAATGGTTCGTTGTAGAGGTGTCAAATCGGGTACCCAGATGGAGTTTGGGTTGACCCACGACGGGTCGGGATGTTTGGATCGGGTAATAATGGGTCATTTTAACTTAACAAACCAAATCAAATCAGGTTGAGCTTAATCAGATTCGGGTTAAAGTTGAGTTCAAGCATGGTCGGATACAAATCAAACTTGGCCCAAATCAAATTCGGGTCGAGTCATACCGAGTTCAGAAAAACTCGGGTCCGGATTTTATCGGGTTTATTTGGGTTAAAATGGATTTATTTAACTTTGGGTCGGGTCATTTCGTATTCGATTAGATCTCGGTTCAAATCAATTCAGTTCCGGCAAAAAATTGAATCTCGTTACTTCGATAGTTAGCTCATTCTTTTGGGTCGAATAATTTGAATTCGGGTCAATCTCGGTTCAACTCGGCTTTTAGCTATATTAGAATAGTCATGTCATTTTTGTTGTTGGAGATTTTATTCATATATAGTTCAGATCATTTTTTGGGTTTCGTTTAAGTTTTTGTATTGGCTTATCAGAATTGATATAAGATTGACAACTCAAGTTATTACAGATATTAAAATGATTATTTATCTCCTTGATCAAGTGATTATCACATATTATAAAATGTTTCCTTACGTTTTGGTTTATCATCGTCTTTGTGGCTATTTATCATCGCCAATTCATTGGCTACTCGATTATTAGAAGTATCAAGATTGTCTATTGTATATTAGCAACTAACTTGTGATTAAGAATACAAGATTTTTCATATTTTAGTAAAGTTTGATTTTGGCTGCGTTTGGTTATTAGCTTATTGAGCCAAAAAGATCTTATTCAGCACATTTGGAGGATTTGACCAAATAAATCATCTAATTGAGGTGTTTGGTAAACAGCGGATCTCATTAGCTGATTGGCATGAATAAGCTTAATTTGGAAACGCTCCTAACCCCAACGTTTTCAAAACAACTTATTTGATTCTTTTGCATAATTACACAAATGCCCAAAAATTCACTCCAATTAATCATGGTTCCCCTAAAAAAGGGTGAAAATAATAACAAACCATTATTTACGGCCAGGAAAAAAAAAAAAAAAAACCTTTAATTTAGATGCAGAAGAATTTCTCCATCTTTCACCAAGTTTAACTGCTCTAGAATTGAGAATAATATTGAAGTTGAAGGTTAACTAAACTTTACCTTCATAGTTGGGAATAGTCGGATCTGAAAATAGATGTCAATAATTTTGATTTCTTTTCAATTGTTTTTGATAAAGAGATAGGATGATGGAGCATTAGCATTGATTGTTTTTTTTCACAAAAAAAAAAAGAAAAAAAAAAGAGATAAAGATGGTGAAATTGGTTTGGGGAAGATGAAGGGGTTATGTATGAGAAAAACAATGGGCCGGGTATTGTGGCTTTTTCCCCCTAATTATTGATAAACTCAAGAGTTGGTACATTGATAACTTTTTATAATGTTAATCCAAAATCTTAAATAAACAAATAAATAAAAACACTATCAACATGAATTTGTAAATCTAAAAAAATTAATTGTATTAGTGAATTACAATAATAATACAAATAAAGAGATTCTCTTAAATATTTTTAATGGGATTAATATCTTCAATTTTATATACATATATGTCAATGGGCTTTTTGGTCATTTTATATAAGTAAAGACCTATCAGCTAATTATAGTTTACCAAACACTTTTATATAATCAGCTACTACAATAAGTTAGTCAAATCAGTTAATAAGATCAGCTAGTCAAAATCAGCTTACTTAATCAGCTTCAGCTTTCAGCTTTCTCCCAAACAGGGCCTTTGTTATTGTTAATGAAGTTATACCCCTCTATTTTGTAATAATCGCAACACATATTTACTTTACGTTGGTTTCATAATAATTCTAACATCTTATTTAGTAAGGATACGTTACTACGAATATTTTATTACTTCTCCTCATTAATCCTACCAACAAAAATATTTTATTATTTCTTACTCATATTAACAATTAATTATATTTCCACTAACTACTTTATATTATAAAATTCTCAATTTGGACCATACCTTGTAATTTTCTTACAACTTTATGCAATGCAAACCCTAAACTAGGCCAATACGACAATAAGATAAGATTAGTGACAATCAGATGAAATAAACACACTGTCTAATATCCAAATTCAAATAAATTATAACTAAAATAAGCTAAATAAGCCCTAATATGTTAGAGTCCGTTCAGATAAGGGTTTGTTCAACTTGCCTTATTATTTTCTCTTATTACAAGACTATAAGTTCAGCAGCCCGTCTTGTGTGTGGCCAGCCACACCAAGTAACCACTTATTTAAAAAAAAAGTAACCCATATAAAACGAACTGACCAAATAACCCCTGTAATACAAACTTAGTAACCACACCAAGTTCAGATAATATCATAATATCATATAAGTTTAGATAAGTTTTGATATATTAAGATTAGTTAAGATAAATTCAAATAATTAAATTCAGATTATTTCAAATACATTCAGATAAATCCATATATGTAACATATGTTGAAATAAATTCAGATAAGTTCAATTAAGTTGAAATAAATTCAGATAAATTCAGATTCATCAAAATCGTGAATATAATACACCTAATCACATTAATATAACATATATACATATTTAATGTCATAAACTTCAAATTTTATACATTTTAGGAAGTATATTTCATGGTATAATGATAATATTGGATTGTTTGACTTTAGAGTGCAAAATCATAGACTAATTGTCTAAATTTATCAATCAATGATCATTGTACCGTCCCTAATCCATGCATTAATATCAATCAATGACAAAGTCCCTAATATGTTGACTCCATTCAACATTGCCATTTCTTTGCGGCACGATTTTCCTTATATTAACAATATATCAATTTATTTCCACTCTATATTTCTATGCACTTGTTTTTTTGGTTCAAAAATCATTCTTTTAATTTCTTTTAATCTGTTTTTTTTTTCTTAATGTACAGGGTTGCTGCTATGCTGAAGTGTTGATGCCGCTGCGTGATGAATCAGATTACATTCCCAGATTTTTAGTTTTTGTTATTGTGTGCGATGGTTTTTATAACTCTAAATAAATGTAATATGATTTCGGTAGCGGTAGTGGACATCAAAAATAAAATTATATAATAATTTTTACTCCATGTTTTTCAATGCAGTATTAATTTTATTTTTGTATCAAATTTTAAATTCTAGCTTTTCAATACCATAATTTATTGATCATTTAGATGAAAGCAGATGATAAGTATTAGATTTATTTAGATGAATGCACAGGATAAGTATAGTATTAGTATTAGATGAATGCAGAGGATATATTCTAATTTTTTTTTTTTGGATTAGTATTAGATTTATTTAACTTATATAAAATATGTTAACACAAGGTCCATATCTCACTCTAACGAATGATTGGATTGATTTTGGCATTGGTGTTGACAAGAATAATGAATTAATAATGTACATGCGTTAAATTTTTGGTCATCCATGAGCTTTTAGTTTGCAATGTTGTAGAAATGTAGAATATTTAGATGTGTGAAATCATGGGCTCTTGGATGTAATTATAGTTTGTTAGCTTAGTTAGACGAATGCAAAGGATATATAAGTAAATGTGATAGTGTATGTCTCACTTTTCCTAATTATAACTAAGCTTGAACCCCACAACTTAAAATGGTTGGAGAGGATGGTCATGAAAATTTTTGGATTAAGTTAATTAAAAGGGTCGGGTAAAAATTAATCATGAGTAGTTTTGGGTCGGGTTAAGTTGGGTCAAAGGATGTTTCAAGTCGGGTAAATAGAGGTCAGGTAATACATAGATCGGGTAAAAAGAGATACTTTTAGGGTCAAAATGATTTCGGGTAGATTTTGTTTCGGATTAGATCGAATTCGGATCTTGAATTATCGGGTCTTAATAGTTTCGGATTAACTATGAGTCAATTCCAAGTTGGGTTTGGACCATATATTACCAGGTGAAGTCGGTTATGATTTAACTTCGGGTTGACTCCAGATCGAATTCGGATAAAAAATTTGCGGGTTAAACCAGTTCGAAAACAGTTCGATTTTAGATGAACCTTTCGGGTCGGGTGAGTTTTTGACACCCCTAGTTCGTTGCTTAGGGTTAGGGTTGATGTTAGGTCTTAGCTTATAACAATGTATTATAATTTTTTTTTTCACATTTGCTATTTTATTTCTTCGTATGAGTTATTGAGGTTAAATTTGGGTCAAAATAAATTTGAAAATCATATGAGATATCATTACACCAATCACAAAGGTAACGCCTTGTATGTACGTTACAACTATCTTGATACTCTAATATGTTTACATTTACTAAGCTGAGCTAAACTGAACTGATTGAAGCTGAACTGAACTGAATTGAGCTGAAATGAATATTTTATGTAGCTAGTCAGTCAATAAGGGTACGAACCCAAACCAAGAAATGTCTAGAACAAGAATGAAGTTGTTTCTTCACTGTTTTCGATTTGATCTTTCTGGTTTCTTTGAAGAGAAAATTATAAAGTGATATGAGTATAAACTATAAAACATCCTTTGATAAGTTTTTCGTCATAACTTGCATATTGGTAATAACGAAGTTCTCTAGTAAAAAGTTACAAACTGTACAATCGTGTAAGTACTTTAATTTTTGTACCTTAGGATTGATTTGTTTATTCTTTTTTTTTGACAAGAGGATTGATTTGTTTATACTAGAATAAGAAGATGAAGAAAGAAAAAGGGTGGAATTTAATTACTAGTTTTTTTTTTTCCTTTGTAATTCAACTAGAAAGATAAGCTATTTCGAATTTTCAATGTATTTGGTGCCCTCAAGAATGCCTAATTCTTTGTGTAACTCATTTCTTAAAACAAAAAATATCTACGAAGTACTCCGTATATAATAACAAACATGACATAAATTTTTTTTTTTCTTTTTATAAAAGAATAACATGACATAGTTTTGAAATAACATGTCTATATTTATTGATAAATGGTTTCAAAAGAAAAATTTATTGATAAATACAATAATATATTTGAAAATAACAAGATCGTTAACCAAAAAAAAAATAAAATAATAATATAATATATGATGGACAATAATATGAGGATCATGGAATGGAGAGACGATTTGACCTTCACCCTGGCCAGCCCTCCTGTTATAGGAGGGTCACCTCCCGTAACTTACCGTGTAAAAAAAAAAAATTTGATGAATAACAAATAACCTAGTATCTCTTCATATCCATCTTAAAAACAAATGAACTTTTCAATATAACTACATAAAGTCTCTTAATATTCATCTTAGTCATTTAAACTAACTCATTACTAAGTAGTAAGTACTACTTGTAGTTGTATTATTTATGACTTGTCATTCTCTTAGACTTCTTCGTTATAAACACAGTTACACACATAACGTATAACACTTAGCCTCCTTCCCCCTCTCTATTATAAATACACGCATAACACACGACCAAATTATCATTCTTCCACTCATTTTTGCACTTGTCCTACATAACATAGCCTCTATAACATCATTCATATATCATAGCAATGGCAAAATTCAATCTTCTCCTAATACTCTTCCTAGCATGCTCTACATACATGTCCATATCCTCATCAAGGCCACTCCCACCATCAAACAACACGAGCTCGAATGTGCATTCGATATTGCAAAGGTTGAAGCTTGACCATGAAACACCGGGTTCATCATCTTCTGTCAATTGCTGGGCCTCGATGTTTGAGCTTCAGTCGTGCACTGGAGAGGTGATCCAGTTCTTTTATGAAGGTGAGACGTACCTAGGCCCGAATTGTTGTCGTGCCATTCGAGTTATTGAGCATCATTGCTGGCCTAACATGTTGGCTACTCTTGGGTTCACTACTGAGGAAGGGGATATTCTACAAGGTTATTGTGATTCTGAGGGAGATCAGCAAAATGGGAACTGAAATTAAGGTCTTAACTCTCTTAAGAAATGAAGGTTGTTTTTGTTTTAGCTGTTAAATAAGTGGTTTAGTTTCCACTAGAAATATCAATGGTTTTGTTTACGGTTTATATATTGATGTGTGTTTTTTTGTTGAGATTAATATAATGCATTTATCAAACTAAATTATGTTGGAATTAAAAAAAAAAAAAACATCAGACTCTTTTTTATTCCTAGACTATTATTATTCCACATTTATCAAAACCACGGGATACTTGGTTTGGTGATCCTAGACCATCAATAATTGTTTATTGATAGAGTATAAAAACATATTTCTGGGCCTCAACCATGATAGTTGAGACCCAAGAATATATTTTATTTTTATCACTCCCCCTCACATCAATAAAATGTGGCAAAGATGAGTGAATTAGATCTAAGATGGACTTGTTAAACAGAGTTCAAATAACAGTATGACATGCTGTTCATCGGAAAAATGCTATCTACTTAAACCTATTCGTCAAACAGCATCAACCTATCAACTAACAAACAGTTCAGTTCAGTAGCTCTGATCGAGAGGTGTATTCATTCTACAGAGAACAGACCATCAAACTTCAACGCTTAAAGCCGTAAGCTGTGTATTCGCCAATCACAACTCATTGTTGACACAAACACAATATTCCAACAACGGACGAATATATACCATAGGCAAGTGCAGAGCCATTTCATAGTAATAGATGTTAACTTACAAGAGATATTAGTTAACCTAATATACACAGCAATCTCCTACGTTTTGACTTACACGGGGTTACCCAAAAGCTAAGTTTAATCCTACTAGGTTAGAATGCAAAGACCAAAAGTTAAAAACTATGATCTCAAATCAAAGATGGTTCATCAGCTGAAGCACCAGAGAGTGGAAACTAGTAAGACATGCTAATTGTTTAAAGAGAGATCATGGGAAGTAAGGATCCTCTCCGTTCTCATATATATTAAACAGTTGCTTAGAATAACGGTCCGCCAATGAGCGACATTCTTCAACTCCGCTTGGATGATACTTTCGCAATTCCTCCACAGATTTTACCAGGTCGCCATTTGGTACTCCGTCAGTCAGAAATTCCCCCAAGTATGTTCCCCTAGCCATGTAAAAAGCAGTAAAACTTAAAATCAATTCAAAGAGCCAGTTTCTCAAGGAAACAAAAGTTAATTAGACATCCACAAGCTTTGAGTACAAGCTAATATTAATAAACAGTCAGTGTGATTCTCAAGCCAATTATTATTTGTAAACAAAAGACAGCAGTAACTTTACCTCGTTGCATCGAATTTGCTAAAGCCTCTTCCATTACTGACGATGCTTGCCTTACAAGCCTTCTCTTCATTGGTTTGCTGTCGATAAATAGCACATACAGCTTTCATGCACAACTCGGGATTCTTACCAAAGTCAGAGAGCATATCAGCTTCTGAAATCCATTTTGAGTTGGGTTTTCTTCGGCCCCTAAGTTTAGAGATTATCTCATCATAATTAAGATTACTATCTGATGAATCTCCATCATCATCAGAATCATCTCCACCCTCTTCCGATACATCATCTTCAACATCATCAAAATTAGCTCCAGTATCTTCTTTCGATATATCATCTTCTACATCCTCATCATCAGAGTCATCGACTATGAAACTACTTAAGTGATCACTACCTTCTGACTCATCTTCTGATGACTCATGATCTGCAACATTTTCAGATATTAAGGTATCAGGGTGATTTTCAGTATTCTGAGTTTTATCTCTCAGTTCACCTTGTCCATACTTGACCAGACGTCTCTTTGGACGAGTTGGATCCAAGGGGAGAGCACTCAGAGCAGGTTGACTGCCTTGAGCACGATTTCTCTTGAGTTGACTAATTGGAATATTATCATCATCGTCATTATCACTTTCACTTTGCTTTGTTAATTTAATGCCGTCATCCTTATCTTCACCCTCGCTGTCGCTGTTCTCTATTTTAAGTGATCGTTTGTTGGGTGTACATTTGTAATTGTCACACTCATCATCACTTGTAACCACCATAAGATCTCGCTTTCTCTTAGTGTTTGGGGTCATAATACCATCTGTTTCCTGAACACCATTTTTCGACATCAAACCCAGAAGTCCCTCACTTTGTGAATTAGGCTTGAGTCTAGCAAGGACATCATCATCATTGTCACAGTCAATTATATCAATAACAGTAGCTGGAGTTGAAGGAGCAATCTTCTCAACACAACTTTTCTCATTATAAAATGCAAGTCGCCTTTTCACATGCATTTGCTTAGTTGAAGTACTATTAGTACGTACATACTTCTTGTCCAGTGATCCTATACAAGATGACAAGTATACATTCAGTAAAACAACAAAATAATCAGAGTTAGACAGATATTTTAAGCCTTCTCTCATATCACATATGTGAAAAAACATATTTTAAGCCGTTCATTTGGAGAAGAAAAGGCTAATGGAACATTTCAAACTAAAGGCTAGCAAAATGAATCTCGAAGGATCGTATGTGAATGATTGTGCAATAGCCACTACCCAGAGACAAGTTTCCGGTTCAGCGACAGAATGCAGCAGTACAAGTAAGGATATTTGCTAACTTAAGCAGAATGAGAAATTTATCAAACTTGCAACTTGCAAGAGAAATGCTTTTTCACATGTCAAATGTCAACCAAAGTCAGAAATATAATACTACTTCTTGTCCTTCAATATAGACCAAATATAGCCCACATCCAAATTGCCTTAAGAAAAGACTTACTCATGGGATTGGAAAATATAAGAACTTATATATACAAGAATACCTGTGGTATTTGTATTTCAGCCCAAAATCTCATAAATGACCATCAACCATATGTGGCCTACTATTAAGGGAATGAGGAAGTACTTCAAAAGTTCAAAGTTCAAACGCTCAGCATAAGATACACCAAAATGTCACTTAAAAATGTACTCCCTTCGTTTTTCTTTAAGAGTTACACTTGCTTTGATTGGCCATTATTTATCTCCCCACTCATACACTCTTACTTTTTTAAAGCCCCAACAACCCATTTACACCTTATTATATTAAAGTGAATTAGAATTTAGCACCAAAAATAAAAGCCACAGGATAGCAAAGACTGGCTTATGGTAGGATATTTCACAAATATAGCATAATCACATATGCATGGTACATAGAGAACATACGAGTAAATCATAAGTCCAGTATTAAAGGAGATGACGGGTCGGGAACCAGCAAAAAATCCAGTCCACAATAGCAGGCTTTGAAACAAAATGGTCTTACAAATCAAACCAGAATAACATCCTAAACCACACTAGCTCTACGATGAACAAACAGAAAAATGCAGAACCAAAATCTAATCGAGGAAAATTAATTACCTTCAATTGGTGTTACTTCCTCTATTGCACCTAGTAAACGAGATGGAGAACCGAGATCTCTTGAAGGACTTGAAGCACATACATCATCATCAACCACAGGATTAGCTCCATTAATTCCAATAGAGATATCAGCTTTACCATGAGACTTCAATCTTCCCTCCAATTCAAGCACGCGCAACTCCAAGTCCTCACATTTCCTCTTACACACCTCGACTTCCTTAAGAGCAAAGTTCTTCTCACATGCCAACACTTTATTCTCAACCATCAATTGACTAACCCTAGACACATCCTCATCCTCCATCACCCTCTCATCCGACAAAAACTCACCACCCACATTTGCTCCAACAAGACCAGCCTTCCTCACCTTCAAACCCTTGATTTCTTCTTCAATTCTCAATTTTTCACCTTCCAAAACCCTAATTTTACCCTTAATTTCTTCCAAGTTCATAACTTTATTTCGAATTTCTAATTCGAGTGCTAATTGCTTCTCTTCTACCTCCCTAAATCTTTGTTCTTGTTCAATAGACTTAATTCTAGATTCTTCTGACTCCTTATCAACTACACCATCAAAATTTTCCACATTTTTCTCCTCAATTTTCACCCCATTACTTTTTTGATCACTTACTAGAGTGGGTACTTCATTCAAATCCATAATCATTCAAAACCCAGAAAAATCCCACTGTTACAAGTTCAAAATTCCAACCTATTCAACTTTAAAAAGTAAAAAAATTGAACATGCATAGAATTTCAACACTCACAAATCACAATTCAGCACCTGGGAAATTAAATTGTTGACAAAATTAGAAAGAATACATTATAATTGATATTTATACACTAAAAATTTCATCAAACGTAAAAATAAATTGAAAATATATTATAGTACAATATATTCGAAAACTAAAAACAGAGTAATTGTAAAAGGAGAGAAAAACTCACAAAAAGTTGTACTGTAGTTTCCTCAGCACGATTGACTCTGACGCTTGACGAAGGAGAGAGAAACTGATAAATCGCTGTTGAAAATATTCCATTTTGTTTTTGGATTTTGTTCGGTTTCACGGTTTCACCGTTTTAACACTTCGTCTGCACGACTTTTTTTTTTAGTGAGGACCGGAACGTTTCACAGGTCCTTTCGAGTCCCGACCCGAATAAAACAAATTGTCCTCTACAGTCTACACGTATTGTTGTATCACGTACGTGGTATCCTTTTCATTTTACTCGTACTTTGAATTTTATACAATCCTTATTTTAGGGATACTTTGTACAATTATTATAATACGTTAGGGAGAACCAAGAGATAAAAATACAACAAAAAAAGGAAAGACAATTATAAGTACAAGATAAAAGAAAGAAATTAAATAAAATTCACAATAGTAGGACAAGGCTTTTCAAGGAAGCCATAAAAACAACGTTTTTTTTAAGGGAGTTTGAAAATTACAAGAATTGGCAACGGAATGACCTGTAACGAACAAAATGATGGAAATGTCAAAACATCGAGGAATCAATGGAACCCTTGGAACAAGATTGTGCTAATGATAAGGCATAGACAATGAAGACAACCTATGAAACGACAACAATGACAAGGAGAAAAGTCATGATAACTCTTAACTACATTGTGTTATTATTGAATGATCTCATATTATAACCACACGTAGTCACATTTGCTAGTGTCAATCTAACCATAATAGCTAATCATATTATCTACCTTACAATTAGCCCATTAGAGAAAGAGACATTTGTATACATTCACGCACTGTTGTGATTATTAGGATACCAGTCATAGGTTGTGATATTATGTGCACCTAAATAATAGTTTATGTCGTTGAGGCTTTGTCTAAATTTAATCCAATTTTGAGCATCCCTATATACATTCACCATTCACATCCAAGATTTCTTTCACTCTTCTCTCTCTTTCATTTCTTTTTTTTTTGTTCTCACTTGTGAACCTTTGTAAGGGCTTCTACCGGTGTTTTTATCGGTGATAAGCCCCTACAACTTTTTAATGCTTTCAATAAATGGATCCCATCTTTAAGATAATGGTTATTCGATTAGGCCTTAATTCCTTTTTTTTTTCTTCTGCCGAGGATTGATAGGGTTTGATAATTTTTGAAGACCATATGAGTATTTTTCACGCAAACAACTACTCATCGGTGAATCTTAAGCTGAATTAGTGCTAACTCACAAATTGTATTGCTAAAAAATTAATGTGATCGTTGATCGAACCTGCATACACAAGAACAAGTTTTAAGCGTCGTTTGACTATATTTTACGTGTTACATTATTAAGAATTCGGCAGGACGTATACTTCCCTTGTTGACTCGAGTCTTAAACTCTTGGCGTGTAGTCTCTCCCCCCCAAAACACAAACTCTGACTGCCACCAACACCATGAAGGCGGCGCCGGTGAACGGAATTGTTTCCACCAGGTTTAATCTTTCAGATTTAATCTCCAAGATACTGCGTTTTCCCATTTTAATTTCTGATTTTTAAGATTCAACTAATCTCAATCATCATCCATTTCCTCTCAATTGATTTTTATTTTTCTGATTTTTCATCTTTAATTTATTTTTTGTATTGTGATAGACCTTATATAAGTATATTACGCAAGTAAATGTGAAATTGAAATTGATGTGAATTGGAATATAAATTCAATATAGGTTTGGACCGTTTGGTAAAATTCAAACTTATGTCAAATTGTGAATGATAATTTTGAGAATTAATTTGAACAACTTGTTGATTAATTGGTAATGGAATGGTTCTTTTGTTGGATTAACTATGTTAAGGAACTAATTATTGATTTTCTGCCCAATTTTATTGTAAATTGGTAGTGATGACCATGTTAATGTTGGGTGATTATTATGGAAGCTGTTTTGGATTTGTTATTTGCAATTGTGGAATTGTTTTATGGAAGTTATGATTGATGGTGTTGTGGTTTAATGACGGTAACTTAGATAGGGCCAAATGTATGATGCTTGTGACTTATGGAGTAAGAAGTTAAAGTCGATGGCAAAGCAACCGAACCTTATATGATTAATGTGTCTTGTAATTGAAATGACCGAGTGCTGAAATTTGGATACAAGTTAATGTTATCATCCCCAGGCTGCAGAATCGTCGATTACCTGTTCACGGGACTAGTTTGTTTCATATGGAGCAGTGGAGTTTCTTCTTTATAAGCTTTTTGTGCCAATATTGGATTTTCTTTGTGAATATAGAATACCGTAGACTGTGAAATTATTACTCTGTATAAGGCAACTAAATTTAGAATATTGCACAATTTGAACTCCTACTAACCCCTTGAAAATTGAATTTTGATTGGCAGGTTGTGAATACACTTGGCTATGAATCTTTACTAGATTCGATGGGAAAAATTGGACGTGTGGGATACGGAGTACTAAACTACTAATAACATAATCACCCACCCGAAGAAGTTTTTTTTGTAAGCCATGACGGACAAGGGCAACATAAGTGCTCCATATGCAACTTGAATCTGTCTTTGGATTCTCCTTTTGTGTTAGCAGAATGAGAGTATTTACTTCTATCTACAGATGTGCCAAACTGTCTAAGCACACAAGCTTGGATAATAGTTTTATGATCCCAAGTGTTAAACTAGGCTATATTAGAACTTTGAGTTTAGCCTCTACATCCCCAGAGATACGGGAGGTGGAAGAGTACTTGGATAGACTAAAGAATTTCGAGAAAGCAGGAGTACCAGATAATGCTGGCACTGAAACTGAGGATGGGTTTGATTTGGGTCGTATGAAGCGCTTGATGGACCGTCTTGGAAATCCACAATCTAAGTTCAAGGTCAATTTTCCTTTTCTTATCTCTTTAGCTTTTATTGATTATGATCTTAATCTAGATTTTTGTCATTCTGTTTTTTTGGAAGAAGAGTTCTTGTTGGCTATTTGATGTTATAATTTTGTGATCCCATCCATTACCATATTGGTTAAAAAAACTTGTTCCTTGATATTGTAATCATGCTGTTGTAATCATGGTGTTTATGGATATCTTGACAGAGGAATTTGGAAATGAAACTGATGACAAGTTTTATTTCATCGAATAGTCCTATCAAAACGGTTACTTTGTCATCATTTATATGACGACTAAAGCCCCCTTTCCAACTATCAGCCATTTGTTATCTTTATTATTTGCCCAAGTGCTCATGAATCTTGTTTTGTCATTAAATTATAAATGTAATTTGCCTGCCTATCAATTGATGCAGACAGTTCATGTTGCTGGGACCAAAGGCAAGGGATCAACGGCTGCATTTTTGTCTAATATTTTGAGGGCAGAGGGTTATCGTGTGGGTTGCTATACAAGGCATGTATTATCTTTCCTTGTGCATTTTCTGTTTTTGTTTTTTAAACAATAGTAGTTAGAACTTTGGTCAGATTTGGTCCAGAAACTATTTGTTGCACCTAATCTTTATTGTAATTCCTATGTACAAGACTACAATCAATTTTAAAGTTTTGCACAAGACTTCATAAAAAAAGCCTTTTAATGTAAAATTTGGCATGCATTCATTTTCAAGTTTAGATTAGCTTTATGTTCAAAAGCTTTGCTTATTTACTAAACTTACCATGTATCTCTCTATTTGCACAGCCCTCATGTACAAACTATTAGGGAGCGTATGTCAGTAGGAACACAGAATGAGCCAGTTGCAGCAGATTTGTTGTATTCTCTATTTCTTAGGATCAGGAATTCTCTTGATCAGGCAGTAGCACATGAGTCTGGATGCCTAAGTCATTTTGAGGTATTTACTTGTGTAGTACAAGGTATCAGTTGCTAGAAAAGATATATTTTGTGTAGAACAAAATTATTTATATTCTGTTATGGAGTGAAAGATTGATAAGTTATAGCGTACTTTGTAAGACATGACAATTGTTTTTAATATGAGCTGTTTTCCCACATCCTACATTGTGTTACTATTAGAATTGCATCTGCATGTAATGTGCTCACAGTCTTTCTCTATCACAAATAAGATGTTAACTTATCTTCAGGGCTCCACACCTTCAACCTTGAGGTAGGGGTTTCAGATACAATGTGGTTGTTAGTTTGGGTAGTTAGTGTTGGCTCTTCTCCGTAAGGTTTTCTACCTCCCCCCCCCCCCCCCTCTCTCCCTCCACCCTGAATTTGCTTCTTGCTTTTGTCTAATTAGACTGGGTTGGGATCCTTATTACCTACCTTATCGCTGTTTGTCCCTTGACTCATTAAAATATGTTTGTTGCTGTGGTATGGAGGTTGAATCTAGTACAAGTTGACCATTTAGGGGATTGACCACCTTAAGACATACTCTCTCGATGACTTTTTGTGGTTAAGAAAATAGATTGTCTTGTTCCTTCTGCATTTATGTTTCTCATGCTATAGAATATTCTCCCCCCCCCCCCCCCCCCCCCGTGTTGCTAGGCCTCTTCCTAGGTTTTGTCCTTGTTAGAATTGTCTCATATTTATAGTTTTGACAAATTACATGTTAGTTCCTGTATCTATTAAAAGGTTTTGAATATATGTCTTGATGTCCTTCACTCCTTCATAGTGTATCAAGGAAAACCGGGAAAATAGAGTAACAAAGCTCTTAGTTTCGTTCAACATTTGGAAGTCTTCTCTTATCTGCACTCCTATAATTATTGTTATAATTTTTTTATTTCAACTGATGACTGGAATTTTTTTTAGGTCCTAACAGCTATAGCATTTGCTCTCTTTGCTGATCAGAATGTTGATATTGCAGTTGTTGAGGTACTTGCTTGGCTCTACAGTCTTTATATGTAATTGCTACTTAATTTGAATATGTCTACATGTGCAAATGTTCTTGTAGTTTATGTGTGCTTATGTTAGGCTGGGTTAGGAGGAGCACGGGATGCTACAAACATAATCACAAGTTCTGAGCTTGCTGCTGCAGTTATAACAACTATAGGAAAAGAACATCTGGCTGCTCTTGGGGGTTCCTTGGAAAGCATAGCAATGGCAAAATCAGGGATTATCAAACATGGTCGTCCAGTTTGGTGCCTTTTCTTTCTTTGTAATTATCTATATCAGATGATTGAATATAATCATATGACATGCTACAAGTTATATTTATGCAAATGTTAATCTAAGATTTGAATACTTGCAATCTGCAAGTTGCCTAATGCAGGCTGGACTGCAGGGTTGAGTTAGCTTTGATCTTAAGTTAGTTAACGGGTTTGTGACAGACCTTGGGAGTTATGAAACATATTTTCTGTACTGAGTTTTTATATTTGTGAGGCTTTTAATTTTTCATCCCTTATTTACCAAAAAAAAAAAAAAAAAAAAAAGCAGGATTTGGCTATTATGGCATAACTAAAAGATAATAAGCCTGTTGTTAAGCACAGCAATATTCGACGCTTACAACAGTTACCAGACTAATTTTGAGAAACAAAAATTATTCTGCATATGATCCAATTTTTTTTAGCCACGTTACATGTCTTCTTAATTGCTTGCGTCTATGTTAATTTCTTGACTTAGTACTTTGTTCAACTTTTTAGGTGATTCTTGGTGGACCATTTCTTCCTCACGTTGAACAAATTATACGCGATAAAGCTCTATCAATGTTCTCACCTGTTGTATCTGCTTGTGATTCTGGAAACAGAAGTGTCATTAATGGTTTTGGCATCATCAATGGTGAACCACGCCAGTCTTGTGATATACTGCTTCATATTCAGAAGGACATACCATTAGTAAGCACTCCATTAACCACCTTCTAATTGAATATATTTTTAGTTAGTGATGTTGGACTTCCTCAGAAAAAAAAAAAATTTTAAGCCTTGCTGTAGAACATTAATATTTATCATACAACTCTGTTATTAACTAAATTAAATATTTCTTGTCACGTAGTGTATTGAGTCATGTGGTGTGGATCTATCATTGCTTGGGCAACATCAACTTCAGAATGCTGTGACTGCAACTTGTGCTGCATTATGCCTCCATGATCAAGGTAAGGATTTCTGATTGTATTTTGATATTTTAGCTGCTTAGTTATACATGGATCATGTAGCCAACAGTTCTATTGCAACTTTACACGGGTGTGTCTGAGATCCATCGTATTTGATATTTCATAAAATTAATCTCAAAGATTTTTCAAGATGTGAGCTGTGTCGTTATGCCTTGATGGTTAAACATATCATCATCCCAAATACCTGAACTCAAGAACTCTATGTTTTTTTTCCCTTGTTAAAAAATTAATTCAAACATTGTTTGATTTTTTCTCCTTGCCATCACTTCTTTTAAGGTAAGTAATGCACAGGCCACATGAATTGGGGAGGAGTGGGGCGGGGGGAGGGAGAGAGGATGTCAATATTCTGCCAATCCATTTTGAATCCCTGTATCATACTTTATACAGATAGTCTAATAGATTGGTGGGAGTGATACTATTCTTCCACTTGAATTTTGCCTCCTTGCTATCACTTTCTTATCATTGTCAGCTCTGTTGTTTTTTCAGGTTGGAGGATTTCTGAAAGATCCATTCGTAGTGGGTTGGAGAGCACGCAGATGCTTGGGAGAAGCCAATTTTTGAAGAAAGAAGAAATTGATGCACTTGGACTTTCTGGATCAATGGCATTGCTTGATGGAGGTTTGTTGGTTTTATTCTTTTCCATTTATGTACAAGTCTATAATAATGGCAGTGAATGGGATTTAATTTGCTCTATCAGTGTGAGTTTGTTAATTTTACTCTTTTCACGTACTTTTCAACTCTATGTAGTAGTGGTGGTGGGCAGTACTCAAATCACCCCAAGTTTGGGTTGGTAATCTCTTCAGCATTTCATTCCCAGAATTTCCTTAGTGTTTCTATTGTGGTAATAGTGAACACTTTGAACAGTCTCTTGATTGATTGTGATTCTTAACTGTTACCATGTAAAGTTGCAAACTTCTTAAATTCTTTAGATATAATGACCAGATATTACTTGTTGGCTTTCTTTTGATTACATTCGTGTGTAATCCTTACTGTGTACAACAGAGACTATTTTCGAAAAAGAGTGTAGCTTCAGGCTTCGCAGCCTGCAGCCCTCCAGAATAGAAAATAACTTCTCTTGAAGTCTATTAATACCACCACAAGGAACTGGGCAGTATTCATACGTGGTTGGTTTAATAAGATACATTGGCTTGATATTTGTGGTCTTTTTCTTTTCTTTAAAAAAAAAAAAAAAAAAAAAAAAAAAAAAAAAAAAAAAAACTAAATTTGAAGCCACTATTTTGTTGAAGCCTGGGCATTCTGATTACAATATGATCTTACTAACAGTTTAATTTGTGTTTAATCCTGTACCTTTTTCTGATTTCAGCTCACACTCAGGAATCTGCTAAAGCATTGGCAAATACGATTTCTACCATATGCCAAAACTCTAGGTTGGTCCTTGTGGTTGCGATGGCAAGCGACAAAGATCACAGTGGATTTGCAAAGGAACTCCTTATGGGTTAGTTATTTCCCTATTGGTGGATAGATATCCTCTCAGATCAAGATTATTGACCTATGAGTGGGCACTTACATTTTGCTTTAAAATTGTTACATGAAGTATTGTTAACAGTTAACGCTATTGTCTGGGATGACTACTAATTGTTTTTTAGGATATCACCTTTTGTTTTCTGTATCATTATGCTGAAAAATGTGATTTTGGCTTTCTGTTTCTGTTCAGCTATCAATAACTTACTGAAGGGAATTGTTGGGTTTAAAGAAAGCTATAGTTTGACTGTGTTTTTAATTACAGGTCTACATTTTGAAGCTGTTTTCCTGACAGAAGTAGATATTGCGGGAGACAAGTCTCGAAGTACTTCAGCATTGTTTTTGAAAGATATCTGGATTAAAACGTGCAGAGAACTTGGTATCAAATTTATTTATGAAGACTTTAAAAATCTGAAATTGGATGCATCAGTTCATTATGTTGGAAATTCAAACAAAATGATATTGGCTGCTGAAAGTTCGCTACCAAATTGCTTGAAGGCTAGTACTAGGATTCTCAAAGCAAGAACAGGGGACCAATCAGGTGTAATTGTTGTTACCGGATCCCTACATATAGTTTCATCTGTATTAACTTCTATCCATGGTTAAGCTGCAGTTAGGAACAAGGTATCTTCTTTACTATGTTGTTCTTTCCTTGTCTGAAATTCAAAAGTATTTTACTATACCAGAGCCAAATTATGAGTGTTTGTTATTTCATCATTATTCAACATTTGGCGATCTGAAGTCTTTGAGATTTGTATTTTTGAGCAAGTTGTCTTACCTAGATTAAGTCAGTAGTAAGTATAAAAGTAATGTCTTTATAGGCTTATCGGAGCTCCATATGTTGAGTGTGATATTACGAATTCGTGGCGAATGTTAGCCAGGTTTGTGACTATGGAATTGCTGTGATATATTGTATTAAATTATAGAATTACTGCTATTCTACTATACCTCTCACTGAACAATAAACTAGGTTTTGACTATCGGGTAATACCAAAGCTTTTTGTTTACGGATGAGTTTTTACTACACATGCGGCATGCCTTCAATTTGTTTATCTAGATTCATTGTTTCTACCTATCTACTGCTGTGTGTTTAACAAGTAACAACTGTAAAAAAAAAAAATTACAGGTTTCAATTATTACAGTTTT
The DNA here is from genome assembly GCF_948465745.1 of Chenopodium album. Taxonomy (NCBI): domain Eukaryota; kingdom Viridiplantae; phylum Streptophyta; class Magnoliopsida; order Caryophyllales; family Amaranthaceae; genus Chenopodium; species Chenopodium album. Next base: position 4,323,345 of record NC_137838.1, read on the forward strand.
AGTATCTGTAGAGTAGTAGACAATAGTTGCAGTATTTTCATTCCACTCTGTCCTTTAACTTTTAAGTGGGTTGAGTGAAGTAAATTTGGTATGACTGTCCCAACAACATTCAATTTCAATCTTTGAAATCTTTTCATACCTGAGAATGGTTTTCAGAGTATGTCTGTCTTACATTTTTTTTATTTACTGTTTTGGTTCCTGTGTTTACATTCACCTTGTCAGTTTAAAATTACTACTGGTACACTAAGGTTTTTTCTGGTTTATTGCATAATGAAGAATTTACTACAGCTTATTGGCTACTTGATTACCTCTGTTGCTTGGATGCTTCATCTTATAATCCCTTTTTCGTTCTAGGGGGGTGGTGGTACGTATGGCGTAGACTCGGACATTACAAATTAGGCCAAAAACAGCCTTAACAGTTCGAAAACTAGCAATATTGAACCTTCATATCCATACTGGTACGGTACCTGGTCCCCTTGGCTTTGGTAATTTATACTCATTCAATTACTAATGTAGATACCCAGTTGAAGAAATAAAGGAGTAGGAGCAAAAGGATTTTGGTTTTGTTTCTTGTGCCTTGTATTCAATTTCATTTAAAACCAAATTGTTCTCTTGCATTTGGTGCTTAGTTATTGCAGTCACAGTATTCACAACTAAGTGTTTTTTTTTTTTTTTTTTTTTTGAATTTATTTTTTTAAATATACTTTGTATTTATTCATTTATTTATTTTTTGCCGAAATTCGTAGAAGCAGCAGCCAGCAGGTGTCACTATCCAGTTGAATGAGGTGGTGTATTCATGTTACAAAATCTAGCATTCATATTGCTTTGATTTTTACAAATCGTTTTTGAAATGTATGCTTGAGATTGTATTAATGCACCTTCTCTTTATTAGCATTAGGCCACCTTTTAAAATAGGGTCATCAATTACAGGTTAAAACGATGTGACAATATGGTAAATGTGTAAGAGAGGGGGGGGGGGGGGGGGGGGGGGTTAACTTCTGAGAGGAAACCCGTTAATCATTTGGGGAAAATTTCACCAAAATCATAAAGATAAACACGAGTCAAGTCCTTATACAAAACCTTTTAGATCGACTTATAAGTTAACCTTGAACATTTATGACACAAACTCTGTTTTGAGGGCAATTGGGGGAATGCAAGAGGTGGAATATATTGCAAAGTCATTATGGTGCAACTAAAAAATAGAGTAGGTACAGAGTACAATATATGTAAAAAAAAAAAAAACACGGTGACTTAGTAAAAGTCCGAAGTTATGAAGGATTTTGTTTTTGTTGTTTAGAGAGCCACAAGGGAGGGTGATGAGAATCGATCTCAGGATCACATGAAACCGGGAGACGAGCTCTAACCACTTGAATTATCCCACGCTCTCTTTAAAGTTAGCAAGTGGTAGGCCGGATTGGCATACGCGCCGCGGTACCTTATTGTAGCAAAATTTGTTTGTATATGGTTGTCTGCACATATTAAAGAGTAAAAAGGGTAGTTGGGCAACATATTGAGCGATGCTAATAATATGATCTCTCTTTGTATTCATTGGTGATAGTTACGCCCACTTTAATTTACCGGCGAAGTTTGCGGTCTGCCACTTTGAGAAGGTGGCCTTTTTATATGATAGTAACCCTTTTATAATACGAGTACTCTTTTTGGGTTATTATCATTGCTTTAAGCTGCACGCCTGCACCACATTATTTCTTTTTTTGCTCGTCTTTTTTGCATGTTGCTATTATTACTCATTGTCTACCGTTACTATAATCCCTCTGTGTTATTAACGGTTGTGATTATGTGAATGAGAATTGCCAGATTTCAAACAGCTTTTTCTCAGAGAACATTCATGTAATATAGCCCTATTATTGCATTGTCAGCTGATATTAGGGCGTTTGGGCCAAACTAAATAAGTCCGATCTTCGGGTTGAGAAATTTAATTTTTTGGTTTCTATTATGGTTAAGATCAAAATCCTTTAGTATATAAACACAATAATGCATGAGAGATATTGAGGGTGCTCTACTATTTTTTTTTTTTTGTCATTTCCGATAAAACATGAGATTTTTCACTATAGTAAAAAAATATCAAAACTTGTACACAATAAGTATGGAATAGTGTATTGTGTTATTTGCATAAATGTAAGCTCAACGTTGCAAATGGTGGACTTTTTTGTGATTCGGACTTATAAAATGCCTAAACATAATACAATACACTCGTTGCATATAAAATGTCCCATCATTGGTATAAAATGTTAGTCAACCAGTTTTGTCTGCGAAAATATTGTTTTACAATAGGGGAAAAATACAGTACTCCGTAAATTATTTAAACTGTAGGTATATAGTACTATAGTAGTTCAGTTATAAAAACATTCTTTGGGAGCTATTAATTTATAAACCAGTGGACCAAACAGTAGTACTACTACTGTGAAAAAAGGTACTACATAATTAATCACTCCGTAATTATATTTGCCTAGTTTTGTAGTACGAAACAGAAACCGTGGTTACAATAGTCACATCAATACATTGAAGTTGATCAGTTAGCAAAAGCTCTTCTATTTTTGTCTTCCATAATCATATTTGCATATTATGGTGCAATAATCAATACACTTCCTTTCACATGTGGTCGTTGTTAACTATATAGTCGATCAGGAAAATATATAGATGTAATTTGATATAATATTAATTAAAAGTATTTTCGTGTACAAGATCTATACAATTTCGGGTGCTCCTTCAAGTAAGAAAGTTAGCATTGGGATGTTGTGGTTAAAAAACCCGAAGGATATCGACAAGATAACATACAACAATAAACACTATGAATCTTCAAATACGATATGAACAAGTTTATTACATCACGCGAAAAGCCTAGTTGAATCTTGCTAATTAGCTTAAATCATACAACTTTTTTTTAATATCAGAAAAAATTACACTATTATTTTGATATTTTCAAACAGTAAAAGAATAAGAATGTTATTTCCAATAGTTGAGCAATGATTTAGTAGATATTCGACGTGTACTTTTCCTTATAGTAATAAGTATCATTGTTTAAAAACTGAAAATAATAGAATTCAGTGGTGTAGTGTCTTAGGCTTGAAGGAAGAATACAGTGTTTTAGATTATTCATGCATGCAAAAATACTGTAGTTCAGATGATGGTGTGTGTTCTTGTCTCCCAATGTAATATCCTCGTAATACTCCTTTTTTTATCATTAAATTTATAATGTTGGTTGCGAAAATCAACAACGGTTTTCTCATATTTAATGTTGATGTAGATCATTTCTTTATGGTCCTGGTCTCATGCCAGGAAGCTAAGGATAATTAACTCCTCTCTTTCCAAAATTTAAACCCTCATTTTGATTTTGATTTTTTTGAAATATATTTCTACACGTAACAACTTTACAAATTAAATGTTGTCAAAAAAAAAAAAAAAAAAAAAAAAAAACTTGAGAAATTAAACTGATTTTTGTTAGCCGAAATAATATTTGTTAACGGATGCTTATTGATTTAAACTTATCTTTATGATTGAAGTTAATGTAATTTTTACTGATTCACTTGAAAATGTGTGTCGGTTAATAGGTTACTTTTTTTTTTTTATGTGTTAAGAGAGCTGCAATGGCAGCGATGTAGAAGGGATTTCAAATCTTGATTACCGTGCACCCCCAATACTTTAACTCTTTAACTAGCTAATCAAGGTAGCTAACATCCACTATTAGGTCACTTTTAAAATTAACTAAGTTGATGTATTATATTGTTTGTATGTCTCCTATTAAGAAAAATAAGGAGATTAATCGCTGTCGATGTTGTCAAGATCTTGATAGTAGCCTTATGATACGGTGTGATGGTAGTATGGTACAATGTATATATTTCATTAAATTCAATAAGATTTGAAGTAGATTTTGTCCATCTATTGATAAATAATGAATGAAATAGAAATCCATGAAAATGGGCCTAGTGGGCTTTCAAATGAAGAGCAGCAATCAGCTCAACTCCCCGAGGTTAACGCTTAAACATCGATAAGGACTATACATTTTCATGTGGGCCTCCCATTCTATATCTGAATATTTTGCAATCAAATTTGTGGGCCATTATTTCAGTTCATGGGCCCCACTTCCAGATTCAGCCAAACCCGGAATTTTTTTTTGGACTTTTGCCGCCCCAAATAATTACCGTCACCATTTGTATTTTTTTTTAATTCTAGAAAAACCGGATCTCCGTTCTTTTTTTACTTCAACTATTTTAACTTTTACATTACTTACATCTCTACCGTATTTTGTGAATAATATGCAAAGAAAAACATGTTCACGTGAAATCTTATTAAAATTGTGTCAATAAATACTATTACGATATATATCTTTTATAATCTTATTTATGGAAAAATAAAGTTATTGAAAGTTGATTTTGTGTATCGACAAGCGTGATAAAAGAAATAGAAAAAGTAAAAAAAAAAAATAAAAAATAACAGAGGAAGTATTATTAATCCGTAGACAATTTATCCATGACTACATATGGCAAGATATATATACTATATTTAACACTTAAATTTGAGGATAATGCTCCTTTCTTTTGCTGGCCTGGACCGACTTGGTCTCCCAAGACAAAAATGTTTTGATCAACAATAATAAGGTGGTTTAAATTGCATTTAAGGTGATTTGAAATCAGGTCAGGAAGAATTTGGGTTGAACTTAGGTCGGGTCAATAACAAGTCGTGTAAATTTAGAATCGGGTTAGTAACATATCGGGTTGAATTTTTGGGTTGGGTAAGTAATAAGTATGGTAAAATTTGGGTCGAGTCAATAACAAGTCGGGTTGATTTTGGGTCGGGTTTGTAACAGGTTGGGTTAAATTCGAGTCGGGTTAGGAACGGATCAGATTGAATTCAGGTCAGGTTAGTAACAAGCCGGATTAAATTCGAGTTTTGAAGGGTTAAAACGGGTTTGGGTCAATTTCGGATCAAGTCGGGTTCGATGCTGTAGGGAATATTTTCAAGCTTTAATCCCACTAGCTTGAACCCCACTATGATCATACACTAAAGTACGGTGGCGTCCAAAAGGGAAGAAGATAGAGCAAAAGAGTCGCCAACAAGTTTTTAGGAACTTGTAAACCGTTCACGAGGTGAAGGTTACACCCCTTAACGATCCAAGAGATCGTCAACTCCATAAGGTCATGAACCAAATAAGGGTTCGGGGATGAAGGTACAAATCCAACCTAAAAGAGATTGAACCTGCCCTAATAATAGGCCTCTACTTTATTCTGATCGTATTCATGTGCGCTTTTTAATTAACATGCAATCAATAGGATTAACCCTAAACCTGTTTATCTATGTTGGTTGAATTTAATGCACAAATAAACTATTATTGGCGATCACTTGAAATTATAATCACAATTAACCCTAACAAGATTATTAATATCTTATTAAGCATGATTACAAGTACCAATTCCCTTTAAACATGCATAAAAGGTGATCAAGCAATAAATAAAAATAATGTATCAAGCAACATAATAATAAATAATAATCATGATCATAAAATTATAACAATGAAATAATCATCATAATAACTATCATATTAACCATAATAATAATCATGTTAGTCACAATAATAATAATTATAAAATTATAATCATAATCAAAACAATTATAAAAATAATCATGAATCATGTTAAAGCATAATAAAAATAGCAAGATCCTAGGCATGATACTAACAAGATTAATAACAAACCCTAGCATGTCACTAAGCAATAAAGATCAAATCATTAACCCTAACATGATACTAACAATCATAAATATTGGGAAGAACATAAAAAGCATCATAACAATCATATTTAATATTAAAATTACCCTAGACATGATACTAGGAATATCATAACACTATAAACATGATTTCTACATCATAACATCAATAAATCAATTAAAGCACTTACTTTGATGCCTCGTACCTCTTTCTAATAACAAAATACACACGTTAGTAACTTCAAGGAAAATAATAATCAAAACAATTAAATTAAATAATTGAAAGAGAGATTTGGGACCAAACCCTCAGAAATCAAAACCTTTCACGTCTAGGGCGAAGGCAACTTCGAATATGGCTAGGTGTTTCTAGATCTTGGGAATGCGGAATTTTGTATGTAAAACAAAGTAAGAAGAACGATGAATGCTAATTAAAACTAATTATAGAACTTGTGAATGATGAGAATTGGTGAATAATTAGAGAGAATGAATGAAGATGAGAATTGATGATGAATGGTGAATGAAAACGAAGTTTTTAATACGATATTTATAGAGAAAATCAGCCAAAAAGATAAATTAAACAAAACAGAGTCTCACGCTCAGAAAACAGAGCTGGCGCCAACCCTGGCTAGCTGGCGCCAGGCACCAACACTAGGCGCCAAGGCCTGGGGTTAAGCGCCAAGTCTGATACCAACGCGTTTTCGAAAATCCGATAAGTTTTCCGTACTGGAGGATAAAATAATATAATTTCTTCGAAAATGCTATTTGATTTTGATTAAAACTCTGAAAAGTCAACAAAAGTCAATTTATCAATGCTAATTGAATTAGGAATGAAAAGAACCTTCTAGAAGAATCTAGAAGACTAAAACCATTCCTAATTCCATTAGGAATAATAAATCATATTAGGCCCTCCCCTAGATCATTGGGCCGTACATAAAGCTCAAACCGGGCCCAGTTTGGTAAATTGGCCATAACTTCCTCAATATTCATCGGAATTGGGCTTATAATATATCGTTGGAAAGGTCTTTGCAAGCCCCATCCAACTACACTACTATTGGACCCATATCATGGACCAACCAAACTGGATTGGCTGTTTTCTTAAAATAAAGTTTTCAAAAAACAGAGAGAAGAGAAAAGAAATAAAAACTTTCCGCAACACTAGACTTTCCACACTTTCGTTTCATTCGATTATGATTCGACGTGAAAGGTACTCATCACTGGGTTTGGTTTTGGGGAGACACAAATGGGTGTCTACAGGTGCAAGTTAATTAAATTGGCCGTTGTAAAGCGGTAAATCTGTCCAAGTTGTAAACCGGTAAATTGGTCATTTAAAAGCAAATTTAATGGTTCCACACACCCAATTGGACTCCCGAAGGATATTAGGGACCATTGTAAACATTTCGGCAATTTTTATTTCAGGGCGAAAAAAAAGTCAAAAATATCCAAAATAGAAGGCTAATATCCACGCTTTTTGAGAAAAATTTGCAGGTTTCGGGTCTGGTGTCGAAAAGTCTTGAAATCCTGTGGGATACATCTCAGGGTCATATAATGCCATTTGGAACTATTTATGATCATTATTTGTTGGCTTAAATGTTCGTTGTAGGCTTGAATTAATGAAATCGGTACAAGTTGTAAACCGGTAAATTGGTCGTTTTAATGCAGATTGGATGGTTCCACCCACCCAATTGGACTCTCGGAGAGCATTAGGGACCATGGTAAAAATTTCGGCAATATTTTATTTCCGGACGAAAAAATAACAAAAAATTTCAAAATTGAAGGCTAATATCCACGTTTTTGAGAAATTTTGGAGACTTCAGATCCCGATGTAGAAAAGTATTAATATTTAAGGGGATACATCTCGGGGTCATATAATACCATTTGGAACCATATATGATCATTATATGTTATCATAAATGTTCGTAGTAGGCTTGAGTTAATGAAATATGTGCAAGTTGTAAACCAGTAATTAAATTGGTCGTTTAAAGACAAATTGGATGATTCCACCAACCCAATTAGAATCCCAGAGGGTATTAGGGACCATGGTAAACATTTCGGCAATTTTTATTTGCAGGCGAAAAAAAAGTCAAAAAATTCCAAAATTGAAGACATTCACGCTTTTAAAGAAATTTTGGAGGTTTCGGGGTCACATAATGCTTTTTATTTTAGGGGATACATCTCGGGGTCACATAATGCTGTTTGGAACCATATATGATCATTATTTGTTGTCATAAATGATCGTGGTAGGCTTGAGTTAATGAAATCAGTGCAAGTTGTAAACCGATAAATTGGTCGTTTAAAGGAAAATTGGATGGTTCCACCCACCAAATGGAACTCCGGGACGGTATTAAGGACCATGGTAAACATTTCGATAATTTTATTTTTCGGCGAACAAAAAAAGTCAAAAATTTCAAAATTGGAAGCTAATATAAACGCTTTTTGAGAAATTTTGGAGGATTTAGGGCCCGGGGTCGAAAAGTCTTGAAATTCTAGGGGATACATCTCGGGGTCATTTAATGCAATTTGGAACCATATATGATCAATATTTTTTGTCATAAATGTTCGTGGTAGGCTTGAGTTAACGAATCTATGCAAGTTATAAACCGGTAAATAGCCCGTTTAAAGGCAAATTGGATGGTTCCACCAACCCAATTGGACTCCCGAAGGGTATTAGGGACCATGGTAAACATTTCGGCAATTATTATTTTCGAAAGAAAAAAAGTCTAAAAATTCCAAAATTAAAGGCTAATACCCACGCTTTTTGAGAAATTTTGGAGGCTTTGGGGCCCCGTATCGAAAAGCCTTGAGATTCAAGGGAATACATCTCGGGGTCATATAATGTTTTTTGGAACCATATATAATCACTATTTGTTGTCATAAACGTCCGTGGTAGGCTTGAGTTAATAAAATCGGTGCAAGTTGTAAACCGGTTAATTGGTCGTTTAAAGGCAAATTGGATGGTTCCACCCACCCAATTGGACTACCGGAGGGTATTAGGGACCATGGTAAACATTTTGGCAATTTTTATTTTCTGGCGAAAAAAGTCCAAAATTGAAGGCTAATGTCCACGTTTTATGAGAAATTTTTGAGGTTTCAGGGCCCGATATCGCAAAGTTTTGAAAATTTAGGGAATAAATCTGGGGGTCATATAATGTCGTATGGAACCATATATGATCATTATATGTTGTCATAGATGTTAGTGGTAGGCTTGACCGCTTGAGTTAATGAAATCGGTGCAAGTTGTAAACCAATAAATTGGCCGTTTAAAGGCAAATTGGATGGTACCACCCACCCAATTGGACTCACGAAGGGTATTAGGGACCATGTTAAACTTTTTGGCAATTTTTATTTTCAAGTGAAAAAAAAGTTAAAAAATTCAAAAATTGAATGCTAAGATCAATGGTTTTTTTTTTGGAAGTTTCGAGGCCCGGTGTCGAAAAGCCTTAAAATTTTAGGGTATACTTCTCGGGGTCATATAATGCCTTTTGGAACCATTTATGATCATTATATGTTGTCGTAAATGTTCGTTATAGGCTTGATTTAATGAAATCGGTGCAAGTTGTAAACCGGTAAATTGGTCGTTTAAAGGCAAATTGGATGGATACACCCACCCAATTGGGCTCCCGAAGGGTATTAGGGACCATGGTAAATATTTCAACAATTTTTATTTCCGGGCGAAAAAGGTCAAAAAATTCCAAAATTTAAGACTTATATCCACGTTTTTTGAGAAATTTTTGCGGTCTGTTACGGTGTCGAAAACCTTGAGATTTTAGGGAATACATCTTGGAGTCATATTATGCCATTTGGAACTATATATGATCATTATATGTTGTTATAAATGTTCGTGGTACGCTTGAGTTAATGAAATAGGTGCAAGTTGTAAATCGGTAAATTTGCCGTTTAAAGGCAAATTGGATGGTTCCACCCACCCAATTGGACTCCCGAAGCGTATTAGTGACCATGGTTAACATTTCGACAATTTTTATTTTCGGGTGAAAAAAAGTTTAAAAATTCCAAAATTGAAGTCCAATATCCACGGTTTTAGAGAAATTTTGGAGGTTTCGGGCCCAATGTCGAAAAGTCTTGAAATTTTAGGGAATACATTTCAGGGTCATATAATGTCTTTTGGAACCATATACGATCATTACTTTTTGTCATAAATGTACGTGGTAGACTTGAGTTAATGAAATCGGTGCAAGTTGTAAACTGGTAATTCGGCTGTTTAAAGGCTAATTGGATGGTTCCAACCAGCTAGGTGTACTCTCGAAGGGTATTAGGGACCATTGTAAACATTACGACAATTTTTATTTCCAGGCGAATAAAAGTAAAAAAAAATTCCAAAATTATATTGAAGTCTAATTATATCCACGCATTTTGTGAAAATTTGGAGGTTTCAAGGCCTGGTGTAGAAAAGTATTGAAATTCTAAGGGAGTACATCTTGGGGTCATATAATGCCGTTTGGAACCATATATGATCATTATATGTTATCATAAATGTTAGTGGTAGACTTGAGTTAATGAAATCAGTGCAAAGTTGTAATCCGGTAAATTGGACGTTTAAAGGAAAATTGGATAATTCCATCCACCTAATTGGACGCCCGGAGGGTATTAGGGACCATGGTAAACATTTCGGAAATTTTTTATTTTCGGGCTAAAATAAGTCAAAAAATTACAAATTTGAAGGCTAATATCCACGTTTTTTGTGAAATTTTTTGAGGTTTCAAGGCCTAATGTAAAAAAAGTATTGAAATTCTAAGGAATACATCTCGGGGTCATATAATGCCATTTGGAATCATATATAATCATTATATGTTGTCATAAATGTTCGTGGTAGGTTTGAGTTAATGAAATCAGTGCAAGTTGTAAACTGATAAATTGGCCGTTTAAAGGCAAATTGGATGGTTCCACCCACCGAATTGGACTTTCGGAGGGTATTGGGGACCATGGTAAACATTTCGGCATTTTTTTTATTATTGGGCAAAAAAAGTAAATAAAAATCGAAAATTGAAGGCTATTATCCACGCTTTTTGGGAAATTTTGTAGGTTTTGCGGCTTGGTGTCGAAAAGGCTTGAGATTTTAGGAGATACATCTCGGGGTCATATATATAATGCCGTTTGGAACCATATATGATCATTATATGTTTTTATAAATGATCGTGGTAGGCTTGAAATAATGAAATCTGTGCAAGTGTAAATCGGCAAATTGGCTATTTAAAGGAAAATTGGATGGTTCCACCCAACCAATTGGACTCTCAAAGGTTATTAGGGACCATGGTAAACATTTCGCCAATTTTTATTTCCGGGCAAAAAATGTCAAAAAAATTCCAAAATTGAAGGCTAATTATCCATACTTTTTGAGAAATTTTGGAGGTTTCGGGGCCGGTGTCGAAAAGTTTGATAATTCTAGGGAATACATCTCAGGGTCATATAATGCCGTTTGGAACCATGTATGATCATAATTTGTTGTTATCCTGGGGTCATATAATGCCGTTTGGGACAATTTATCCATGACTACATATGGCAAGATATGTCCATAAGACAACTATTCTCCCACACATGTTTAGTCACAATTTGTATAGAGTACTTCATTTTGGAAAAAAAAAAAACAATTCTATGATTTTAATTAAAAGAACAATTTCCTATATTTTTTTTTGTTCAAAAAAATAAAAAATTAGTTTCCTATTTTTTGATCGATTATGGTATTAATGTGCTTGTTCACTTCACCTTAAAAAAATATTATTGAGTAAAAATAATTTTAGTTCAGTAAAATTAATTTAGTTCAGTAAAAATAAGTTCAATTCAGCAAAAATAGTTTCAGTTCAGTAAAATTAATTTCAGTTTAGTAAAAATAATTTCAGTTCAGTAAAAATCAGTAAACTTAAAGAAGAAATACAATAGAAAATCAGTAAAAAATAATTTCAGTTCAGCAAAAATAATTTTAGTTCAGGAAAGTTAAATTCAGTTTAGTAAAAATAATTTAAATTTAGCAAAAATAATTCCAATTCAGTACAAATAATTTCAACTCAGCAAAAATAAGGTGAAGTGAACGGGGCCTAATTCTACCGTGAGATTACTATGGTACTTCGTAGTCACTTTAACACAAATTATATTAATTATTACAATTAAATTTGCAAATTTAACATGAAAATAATCCATTAAGTATCCTCTTAGGTCCTGTTCTCTTCACCTTAAAATAATAATATTAAGTAAAAATAATTTCATTTCAGTAAAAATAAGTTCAGTTCAGATCAGTAAAATTAATTTCAGTTCAGTAAAAATAAGTTCAGTTCAGTAAAATTCAGTTTCCTTAAAGAAGAATAATAATAGAAAATCAGTAAAAATAATTTCAGTTCAGCAAAAATAATTTAAATTCAGTAAAATTAATTTAAGTTCAGTAAAAATAATTTAAGTTCACCAAATATAATTTCAGTATAGTAAAAATAATTTCATTTCAGCAAAATTAAGGTGAAAAGAACGGGGCCTTATTTTTTATTTGTTTGCCCCCATTTGACTTTGTGTAACTTTTTAACAAAACTCCTCCTGTATCATTTTTAACTGTATTTTTTTAAAAGTGGGAAAGGAAACTTAAAATTAGATAAATAAAATACTACGTAATAAATATACAAGTATAATTTTCACCTAGCTAGGTCCACAAATTAAAAACAAAAATACGATCACTGATCATATATATACCACATAATTGAATTTCACAGCAGCTAGTACAATCTAAGTCCATGCCTGAAAACCTAGCTAGTTGCAGTAACAAAAGTAAGTGGTTGACCTTCACCTTTGTCCTCGTTGATTGATGAGCTAGTTTGAGTTTGTTTTAACTTAACATTTTAAATTTTTAACATGTTTATTAAGGGTTTGTCTTTATTCGATTTGTTTTGCTTGAATTGTTTTAATTTGAACAGTAGAAAAACTAGTTTGAGAGTGTGTCTATACATTATTTGACTTTAGCACTACTTAAATTAAAATCTATATTGACATATATTGTCAGAAAACTTAATTATATAGTACAAAATCAGACCTTAATAAGACTATGTATCTAGTTTAAAGTATGTATTATATAGATTTTCTATTAGGCATGCATAAAGGAGAGAAAGTTCCACATTTATTGAATTGAGTTGAGTTGAACTGAACTGATTGGAGCTGAATTGAACTGAAATGAATATTTTATGAGAGAAAGAAATTATATTAGGAGCTGAACTGAACTGAAATTAAGATGAAGTGAACAGACCCTAAGAGTGAGGTTATAATTTAAGACTAGCTAATTGATAATAGGAAGAGCGAAACACTTGACTTACTTTAAAAACTACATGTAATTTTATTTTTATTTTTTTTAAAGGTTATATTCGAAGTAGTAACTATTAGTTAGTATTTTTTTTCATTCATCGCAGGACAATTATATTTACACTTGTACCTAATAAATAATTTTGAACTGGTTATTTCATGCATATTATATATTTGTATTAGTGTCGTGTTACATATATAAATGATATATAACTAGTGATCGATCATACTAGAATCTAAAATCTAAGGGAATGTTTAGCAATAATTTTACTATTTCTCGTCATGGTGATGAAGGGTAGTTTTATTTATTTATTTTGGAAGGAGGGTAGTTTTTATCGATTGAATTTTAATTTTTCATTTAATTTTTGTATGTATATTGGAAGTGCCATAAATAACGGTGGTAAGTTGAAAAGAGCAGTAATGTCTCACTCAAAAATTTCGTGGTGCTAATAAATGGTGTATCAGAAATTGTAAGAAATAAATGAAGCCTGGAACCACTGACCCCTCCAATCTACTGGAAATATAAAAGTTTGTGTATTAAACTTTTGTCCCATATATATTCCCATAATTTTTAAAATGTTTTTTTATAATATTTTTTTTTGGTAGGGTAACATGTACATTTTACTCCTACAAAATTTTTGGAACGAAATTCAATCCTATTTTGTATTAGGCCTCTTAATTACACCTGTAAGTTTATTTCATTGGTCAAGAGGGTTTACTTGTATCACGATAATTAAAAAGTTGTAAATTTTTTTTGACGGTAAGCTAGAATAATTTTAGGGTAATGCTATATGCAACTCTCAAAGCTAAGAATGAATAAGCACCCCATTCCTGAATAATTTATACAATTGAACTTGACTCACATGCCAATGCACTAGTTTGCCCTTAGATAAATTATGTGCCAAATTATGTTTAAATAATGTTATATTTTCATTTGCTTTTTCATTTTTAGCTCCTTATATAGCCTTAAGGCCATGGTTATATATAGCATTTTCCATAATTTCGATCATTATGATCTCGCCCTTGTAATCCTACTGTAGTAAGTATATAGTTGTATAAAATTGTGGTACCCTTACAATATTATACGGAATAATATAATGCATTGCACTCTGCTGAAGAAGTTGAGGGTATTGCATTATTCTAGGTTTCTTCTTCCTTGCATGCATGCATGCATGCCATTCTCATTTCTCAACGCTGCCAGGCCAGTTCCCTCAATTTCTCAACTAAGATTATCATCAGTAATCATCTTAAATGACAAGAGTCATTAATAAATTAAAGTTGTAAAATATTATTACCACAAAATTAGTGGGAATTCAAGAGAATAAAATCAATGAAACTTGCTCATTATTGGTGCATATAAATGTAAATAATAAACTGTATGAGATCAAATCTAGTAATAAAAAAAAGTAAAAACTGTAGTAGAACAGTGGTATAAGACATAAATTCTGAAGCATTTATGCAAAAGTATAAATTAAACACGATACATCTCATATTAAACAGTATATGTATATATACATATAACGTCTCTTAAATTATTAATGGGCCAACTATATAATATGCAATGCAATGGTTGTTACTTATACATATCATAGATGTTTCCTGTACGTACTGATACTTAAATTAATGGTGTCAACTGTCAACTAACACTTCTACTATATAGCTGATGACTCGAGATGCTCATTCATCATCGATCATCACTTATCTTCAATGGTATGTAGTAATCTAGTAATACTCATTTATACGATATGATCGAGTACTCGTACTATGTTTCGACCCCATCTACTGATTCATATTTCATGTAGGGTCTTATACATCATCCTATCTTAAGTGATTGCTTAATTATTTGATGGCCATTTTGTAAATTTTATCCACATCGTACAATGTAAGACGTAATGAAGATTTATTAGTAATAACAATTCTCTACTATTAATTAAAAATGCACAACTTTTCTATTTGGTGTTGAGTTGTTGATTAATATTAGCAAGAACGTTTTTAATTAGTCAAATTTTCTCAAAGTTATAGACGAGAAATAATCATAAAAATATTGGACTCTACTCTCAAAACTTTAACCAATCAGCTACGCTATAGTAGTTGGCATCCATCGAATGAAAATCATAATGCTTGATAGTTATGAAAATAGATTTAGCAAGAAATGAATAATGAGAATTGAACTGCAAAACATACAGGAGAATGTATGCACTGATTCACTAAACTGAGCGCAATAAATAAGCTAGCTTAGGTTAGAGAAGATAAATGCAAGTGTAGTGAAAGAAAGACGTAAATAAAGAACTAAATTAGATGATCATCGTAGACACGAAGATGCCGTGTCTGCGCATTGAAAGCTAGCAAGGAACTACAAAATCTTGGAGGATGCACCTAGACACTCAATTTCCTTGCTGTTTAATGCCAAATACTATTTGCATTCTCTCTCATTTTTATCCACTTCTATCCACTCTTGTTTCTCCATCTCTTTTTTATCCGGCCAGTCGATCACTAGACCAAGCCAAGCTAGCTTCCTCGTACTTTCTTAGTAGAGGTGGCAATTCGGGTCAGTGGGTCGGGTTTGGGTCAGATTTTGGGTCGATTTCAGGTTATGCTTAGAAACAATAAAAATAGTGTAAAACATAATATTATTACGAAATATGAAATTTTGATCAAATCGGGTCGAATTTGGGTTATTCGGGTCGGGTCAGGGATTGCCAGCCCTATTTCTTAGTGCATTTGATATATACATTGTGAAAATTCTATTATAAGTGTCACGTAATACTGTTAAAATAGTTATGCCATACAAACTTGAACCTCTGTTTTAAGCATCTGAACAGGTGTCAACAGATTATTAATACAAAGCAGAATAGGGCTTAATAGAGTTGAGCAGATCACAACAAAAGAATAAGGCCTGGCCTTACAATATTTATTTTTCACAGATTCGGTCCGAAAATGTCCCTTGAGCTAAGGAACGTGGCCGGCGGGAAATTGGCAGAATTATATGCATGGAAATCATAATATAAAGTTTACAATACAAAAAAGGGCATGCAATCCTTAGGAAAATGGAAATCTCCAATCACAGGCAAATTATGTATAAATGTGTACTTGTCAAGTGGGGCTCGTGACATCTTTAATATACTACAATTATATCATCATCTCAATTACGTACACTTACAACAGATTGAACTGTTCAATTGCTTCTGTTTTGGTCTCAAAGGACAAAAAAAGGGAATATATGTAGTAAGTTTATTTTTCTTTCAATAATTCAGATCATCAACTAGGTTAATAATATTTATATATACAAAAATTTCATGTAGTTATATCAAGTAGTGGTGGCTTGAATTGATGACTTTGTCGTGGGTTCATTACAACGTGTTTATGGAGGTTTAATTAAGGAGGTCATGAAGGTTAGTTGTTTAATGATGATGAATGAATGTGCTCTAGCTAGCTTCAAATGTCCATATACCGATTAGAATTGATATTGATCATAACATGCGTAACATATACTAACACACAAAAGTAGACTGGGTTATCCATTTTTTTTTTTTTTGGTAGAGCGTGTGATTCATAATTCTTATATATACAACCTAGGATAATGATCATGACCATAATCTATAGCATGTGTCCGTTTGATCCTCCAACCTTTTGTTAAAAAATAACAATACTTAACCACTATGCCTTAACTTTTTAATTGTAATTATTAAACATCATATTACTTTTAACCAATAACTTAGAAAAATTAAGAGGGGTCGGGCCCCGACCCGCCTCAATGAAGATCCGCCCATGTCTTCATCCGTATTTAAATTACTTATTTTAAGGATAAAAATTATGCAATTTAAACAATGGTTAAGTATTTACTTCATATCAATTTTGTTTGTACTAGTAAATTAAAGCAGTCTAGGATTTATTACGTAATAAAAAAATTTACTGAAGTGGAAGTATGAGAAATTGAGAATAGTTTGAGTTAGTTTCCCAAAAAGACTGCATGTGGTAGATAAGCTGACAACAGGCTAGGCAAAGACGTTCAAAAATAAAGGCCGACCGTTGAAATCATGATTGATTCATTGCAGCCCCTTTTTAAACTAAATCTTTTCACATTTATGGTTTGCTTCCACCTTCTCTTCATGGGACACTCTTTTTTTCTCTTTAATTACCTCTATCTACAAATTCTATACATTTCATTCAAAAAAATTTCCAAATATGACTAAAACAAACATCTTGCATATAAAATTGACAAGTTTTCCATTAATATTATTTAACATGTTAAATAATATGGTAACACGTGGACATGACAGGTCCCACTAATGGATTTATGGACGGAATCCGTTAATTGGCAGTGATTGTGGTAAAAGTCAATTTTCATTTTTTTTAATGTGGTGGTAATAAAAAAAATTTAATTAATGGAGGTGGTAAAAATCAAATAAGTGGTTTTTTGGAGGTGGTAAAAATCAAATTTTCCTTATTGTATTGTTTATGCATGAAACGTTATATATATAGTATATCATTTAACTTGGTGAAGGAGAACAACATGATCATACCAATTTTCAAGAAGTCATGCATGACACAGTTCTATTGTAGGTAGGTTCGATTGTTATGCTCTTTCAAATTATGGTTCGTCAAAATATTAAATAAAAATAATCTTTTAAAATTAGATACCCTAATTAAGTCTATTACACGCTTTTAATTTGTTTTATACTTATCGCTACAGTGAAACTGATTTGGATCCTAATCTTGTCAACTTCGACAATGATTTTCTAATATCTTCATACAAGTTAATTTTTTGAAAACCTCTTTAATCAATATAACTTATTTAGCTTACCATTCTAATAGTAAAATAAAATTTAAAAAAAAAAAAAATACTCCATATACAGCTTCAATTATTATTGTTACTCCTATAACATGATTTTTTCCCCCAATAATATTACATTTTAGGATGTTATAAATGTTCATACAACTTACATACAACTTGTACCTCCCTAAAAAAAAAAAAAAACTCTAATTTAAAAACCCTATATAAAAATAAAATTGAATAATAAAATCGGGTGGACCCAAATATGTCCTGAAAGCCATTACTACTAATAGCATCTCTTCTCTTTCTTCCCCCATTTGTAAGAGTACACATGTTTTCTCTCATTTCATCTTCTTTACTATAACCCTTTTCTCACTTCTCTAGGTTTCCTTTTTCTTTTCCTAGGAAAGAAAACAAACCAAAAAAACACAAAAACCCTAGGAAAAAAAATAATAATAATGGGTGATAGCATTTCAAGTTTCTTTGATGATCAAGATTTGTGTGATGCTACTTTCTCGAGGCTTCCGGCCTCGCCGGAGGACCTCTTTAGCATCTTTGATGCCTTAGAGAGTTTAAAAGAAGCAGCAACAACAGGTTCCGGTTCCGGTTCTGGTTCTGGTTCTGGTAGTGTAGATGAAGATACAACAAAAGGAGGTTTTATGATGTCGTCGTTCCAAGACTTGTCTGAGACTGAGCTAGATGCTCTTGAAGCCGAGTTAGGTGATAATGATCATCAGCCCAAGAGTAAGAGGGCTAAGATTGTAACTTTAGAAGAAAGAGAAGAAACAGTAGGACAAGTAGGAAGTGAAGATGGTAGTAAGATATCTCATATAACGGTGGAAAGAAATCGAAGGAAGCAAATGAATGAGCATCTTTCTGTCTTGCGTTCCCTCATGCCTTGTTTCTATGTCAAGAGAGTAAGTTTTTATGTTTTTCATTTATTTATTAGCTAGGGATAAGATTGCATACATCTCGAGTCTTTTTGATTAACAATTACTCATGAAATTGTAGAGTTTCTTAGTGGTAGTTATAGTAATTGATCATATATAGATGTGTTTTTCCTTTGTTTTACTACCTCTATCTGAATTTAGTTGTGTCACAATATTAGTTCAACTTATACTGGCAATGTGACTAGGGTGTAATTTTAGTCAATTTTTTTTAACACCTAGTGTCTACTCACTAACTAACAAAATTCAGCTACCTGTTAATAATTACTCGTAGATCTCTTTTCAACATTTTAGGACCATCTATAATGCATGAAAAGAAGTACTCCATAATTAAAATTGCTCTTTTTGTCATGTTGTACCATTAGTTTTTACACATTCTAATGGAAAATAAAATTGTAAGGATGTAATCTTTGTCTATCAAAAAATACTGTTAGCTTCTGTCTTATGACACTCTATAGTAATCCAACTAATGTACATTTATGTTTGGTATGTCTCTAGCTCAAACTCAACCAATATGAGGTACATGGTGGGAGTGTGGGACACATACATGTTTTTTTTTTACCTTTATTTCTAGGTTTGGAAATACATGTACTCCTAAAGCTTATATTTTTCCGCTAAAAAAACATTCAAAAATGTTAATTTAATTTACGTACTAATATTTTTTTCGGTGTTGATAGAGTCATAAAGACAATGATGTAGACAGACGATTAATGTTTCTCTCCAATTATATATATTAACTTGAATTATTACTGTTTTCTTGATTAAACTAGGGCGATCAAGCATCGATTATAGGCGGAGTAGTGGACTACATAACCGAATTACAACAACTTCTTCAAGCACTTGAAGCCAAGAAGCAAAGAAAGGTTTACAATGAAGTACTTAGTCCAAGAGTTGTTTCAAGTCCAAGACCTTCACCTCAAGTACTTAGCCCTAGAAAACCACCATTAAGCCCTAGAATTAACCTACCAATTAGTCCAAGAACCCCTCAACCAGGAAGCCCTTATAGACCAAGAATGAATATTTCTTCAGCAATGGGTAGTCCTATCGACCTTTCTCCCTCATCTTCAAGCTCTTCCATTAACGATTGTTTTCCTAATGAGCTAGTGGCAAACTCGAGATCTCCAATGGCTGTGGTAGAAGTAAAGTTCTCCGGGCCAAATCTTCTCCTAAAGACAGTTTCGCCTCGAATCCCAGGACAAGTTGTGAAGATTATTTCAACCCTTGAAGAGCTCTCCTTTGAGATTCTTCATATCAACATTATCACCGTTGAAGACACTATGCTCAACTCGTTCACTATCAAGGTAAAACTCTTTCTTTTTCTTTTCTTTTTTTTTTTTTAATAATTGCATGCTATACATTGCAATTTTTTATGTTTCGTAAATCTACTAAATTATTTTAGTCCTAGGAGTAATTTGGAAAAAAAATTTGAAACAAATAAACAAACAATCATAGTTAAACAAAATTTCACTAATTCTTTCAAAAAAAAAAAAAAAAAAAATCACTAATAATATTGTCCAAATTTTATTAGGTTTACTAATTATATCAATTAGAACATGGAGTAAGAGATTGATAGAATATATAGAAATCTGATTGACTACCTCATAGAATTTGTTAACATTTTCTAACAATTCTAGCCATAAAGCTTTTTTTTTTTTCTTCCTTTCTTTTCCATATTATCCCTAGATTTAATTATAAACCAAATGTGTTTAAACAAGTCTTGGTCACTATAAGTTTATAAATTCACATGCTCATTTGCAATTCAAAAGGTTTAATTTGCACCCTAGTGCATAATTGACACCAGAGTTTCAAAGGGATTTCATATTGAAATTATACCATAATCATGTATTGAAATATTTACATTCATAAGGTTTACTTTAGATATTTTAAGTCTATATTTATATGAAGTTCACCATACAAGAAAGGTAAAAATATGTTAAAAGTATGTAATTACATATAATGATCTTATCCGTTTTATAATCGATATATAAAGAGTCATGTGATAAAGTGATACAAATAGAATTTGATGCTACTAGTAAAGTGATCTCATAGATCTAACATAGAATTTTGAATTTAACTTAAAGGTAACGTTCCTAAACTTTTACAGACATAGTGACATTTCACATAAGTTACCTTTACCAATTAAGATGTTAAATTCAAAAAATAAAAAATTAAATATTAACTACTTGTTTGGCATCAGTTTTAGTTTTCAGTTTCCTGTTTTTTTTTAAAACCAAAAACCAAAAACAGAAAACAAGAAAAAGGTATTTTCACTTTTCTGTTGTCAGTTTCAAAATTATCATAATTTTAATAAGTTTATATAATTTTTGATTCATTATGGGACTCATGTCATATACTTTTTGAAAACAAAAAACCAAAAAACAGAAAACCACAACAATGCCAAACGAACCCTAAGGTGTTAAATCATGAAAGTTGACCTACACATTGCATTGAACATTGATACACAATTGTCATTTTTCTTCCTGCTCCCAAAGTACTCCTTTCTCTGGCATCTCTTACACAATATTTTCTAAATATATTTTCTTGAGGATTATTTTTGCATTGTTTTCAATAATAATAATAATAATAATAAAATGGGCCTGCTGATGAAAATCTTAAATGTTACTTACAATAACATACAACTGAGTGAGTGCATGTGTGTTTTTCCTTGTTTTTGCAGATTGGAATTGAATGTCAACTCAGTGCTGAAGAACTTGCTCACCAAATCCAACAAACATTCTGCTCTACTCCACTCATTAATTTTAATTAAATTTAGGAAAATGCTATACATAGCCCTAAGGGCTACATATAAGCATTTAATTTACTCTTGAAAATTGTTTAAATTTAGAAAATCATGACAAAAACACACTAATTACACCGATTTGCGCGTGTTTTTGTCATGAATTCCTAACTTTATACATTTTTCAAGAGTAAATTCAATGCTTATATATAGCCCTAAGGGCTATGTATAGCATTACCCTTAAATTTAAACCCTTCCTATTTAAATTAGTTAAAATTACCAATATTCTCTCTCAAATTCCACCCTAACTGTACTCAAGAAAAAAATATATTCCAATTACATACTGTAATAATTAATAATTATGAGGGAAGGAATTGCATTTACTGCCGTATATTTTACTGATCATATAACTGTAATTTTTTTTTGGTTTAATTCTCTTTTTTAGGGTACAAACTGTAACTTTTTTTTTTTTTTTTTTCCCATGATTGTTTGTTCTCTTTTGTGTAACATTTTTTTTCCTTTGTAGTTTTAGACTTTTAGCTATGGTACAGATACCATGTTACTATAGTTTTGATTTTCACATTTTTCAGCAATGAATTTCTATTTCTTTCTTTATATATTCTCCGATATCTCTGTATATTTATTTTCATATACATTTCGTATTAGATTAGAGTTTAATTTATATTTTCCGCAAAGAAAAGCGCAGTGATACATTGATAAGTTATTTTTCTAAAAGGTAGTGAATAAAGTTTGATAAGTTAATTTCCTAAAAGGTACTCCCTCCGTCAATCTGTCCCATAGTACATGAAATGTTAGACTTTTTTTTTTTTTTTTTTTTACTATTCATGCATTAGGTTTAAACATAAATTTTTATTAACATAATAAACATATATTTTATCGTAAAATATGTTGTTGGTTTTAATATAAAGTTATTATATACTTCGTAGTTTTTAAAATAATTTTTATTAATATTTAATTATTTTATATAAAAATAAAGTCAAACTAGTGCATTGACATGTGTGCAATATTTGAATGTGTCATTTATGGTCATGTATTATGGGACAGAGAGAGTACATGTACAGTTGTGCTGAATAAAGTTTGTATCTCAAAAGTATCTCAACCATCTAAAATATCAACACTTCTACATCATCACCATAACTTTTTATGTACCTAGCTCTAAAACCATACTTATATTAGTCATATGATACAATTTATCATCAGAGGATTAAGAGAGACTAATCTTAATAAAAGTCAACACGAGTCTAAAACTTTTAATATGGACGTATGTTAGTTAATTTTGTGAGTACAACCAATAATGTGAATTCGAAGTTTATCCTATGACTAGACTAGATATAGCTAGATACAGCCACACCAATCCAAACCAAAATACCACTATATCCACTTCTATTTCTTCAATCATGTTCTTCTATTTTGTAACTTTGCATTATTATTTGAGCAAAAAGGACAAAATCCAAGGAGGAAGAAATTGCGAAATAAGGTGGTCCAAAAACTTTGATAATATAATTAAATTATTAATAGCAACATTATAATGAGTAGATATGAAAAAGGCTGCCTAACAAGTAGCAATTGAGTTATATATATCTGTCACTGCATTGACTTTGAATTGCCTCATTTAACAACGTACACTTTTTTACATCTATTGTATATCCTCGTAAAGTTCGATCATATTATTGCATGACATAAAAGCTGTGTTACATATTTTCGTGATTTTGCTTTACATTTTTAATGTGTACCTATGTAACATTTCTGATGTCATGTAAGAGCAACTCAAGTCTTTAACATAATTGCTCAAATTGGACAATTCAATTTGATCACTTTTCTCTGTTCCCATGTTACCCTTCAAATTAGGTGATGTCCTTATTCATCTATTTTGATTGTTTGGTTCTTTGGTTTTGTTTTTATTTTTACGAAATTTATGTTTTAAATTAAACTACTAAGTATAAAAACTGATAATCCATGTACTCTGTAGCACTCAACATTGTTGGTGGCATAAAAAAGCGTGGAGATTAGCCTTCAATTTTGGAATTTTTTGACTTTTTTTCACCGGAAAATAAAAATTGCCGAAATGTTTACCATGGTCCCTAATGCCCTCCAAGAGTCCAATTGACTGGGTGGAACCATCCAATTTGCCTTTAAACTACCAATTTACCAGTTTACAACTTACACCGATTTCATTAACTCAAGCCTACCTCGAACATTTATGACAACAAATAATGATCATATATGGTTCCAAACGACATTATATGACCCCGAAATGAATTCCATAAAATTACAAGACTATTCGACACCGAGCCCCCGAAACCTCTAAAATTTCTCAAAAAAGTGGATATGACTTCAATTTTGGAATTTTTTTAACTTTTTTCTCTCCCGGAAATAAAAATTGCTGAAATGTTTACCATGGTCACTAATACCCTCCGGTAGTCCAATTGGGTGGGTGTAATCATCCAATTTTCCTTTAAACAGCCAATTTACAGATTTACAACTTGCACCGATTTCATTAATTCAAGCCTACCACGAACATTTATGACAACATATAATGATCAAATATGGTTTCAAACGACATTATATGACCCCGAGATGTATCTTTTAAAATCTCAATGCTTTTCGACACCGCGCCTTGAAACATTCGAAATTTCTCAAAAAGCATGTATATTAGCCTTTAATTTTGAAATTTTTTGAGTTTTTTTTGCCCGGATATAAAAATTGCCAAAATGTTTACCATGGTCACTAATACCCTCCAGGAGTCCAATTGGGTGGGTGGAACCATCCAATTTGCCTTTGAACGACCAATTTACTGGTTTAGAACTTGCACCGATTTCATTATCTCAAGCCTACCACGAACATTTATGACAACAAATAATGACCATATATGGTTCCAAACGGCATTATATGACCCCGAGAAATATCCCCTAGAATTTCAATAATTTTTGACACCGGGCCAAGAAACCTCCAAAATTACTCAAAAAGTGTGGATATTAACCTTCAATTTTGGAATTTTTTGACTTTTTTCGCCCGAAAATAAAAATAGTTGAAATGTTTACCATGGTCCCTAATACCCTCTGGGAGTCCAATTGGGTGGGTGGAACAATCCAATTTGTCTTTACGCTACCAATTTACTGATTTACAACCTGCACCGATTTCATTAATTCAAGCATATCACGAACATTTATTACAACATATAATGATCATTTATGGTTCCAAACGACATTATATGACCCCGAGATATATCCTCTAGAATTACAATACTTTTCGACACCGGGTCCCGAAACCTCCAAAATTACTCAAAAAGTGTAGTGGATATTAACCTTCAATTTTGGAATTTTTTGACCTTTTTTTGGCCCGAAAATAAAAATAGTTGAAATGTTTACCATGATCCCTAATACCTTCTGGGAGTGCAATTAGATGGGTGGAACCATCCAATTTGCCTTAAAGCAACCAATTTACCGATTCACAACTTGCACCGATTTCTATCACGAACATTTCTGACAACATATAATGATCATATATGGTTCCAAACGACATTATATGTCCCCGAGATGTATCCTCTAAAAACTCAAACCTTTTCGACACCGGGTTTTGAAAACTTCAAAATTTCTCAAAAAGCGTGGATATTAGCCTTTAATTTTGGAATTTTTTTACTTTTTTTCACCCGGAAATAAAAATTGCCGAAATGTTTACCATGGTCCCTAATATTCTCCAGGAGTCCAATTGGGCGGGTGGAACAATCCAATTTGCCTTTAAACGACCAATACCGGTTTACAACTTGCACTGATTTCATTAAATCAAGCCTACCACCGTACCACGAATATTTATGACAATATTTGATGATCATATATGGTTCTAAATGGAATTATATGACCTCGAGATGTATCCCCTAAAATTTCAAGACTTTTTGACATCAGACCCGAAACCTCCAAAATTTCGCAAAATGCATGGATATTAGACTTCAATTCTCCAATTTCTTGACTTTTTTTCGCCCGCAAATAAATATTGTCGTAATGTTTCCAATGGTCCCTAATACCCTCCGAGAGTCCACCTGGTTGGGTGCAACCATCCAATTTTCCTTTAAACCACTGATTTACCGGTTTACAACTTGCACCGATTTCATTAATTTAAGCCTACCACGAACATTTATGACAACAAATAATGATCATATATTGTTCCAAACGACATTATATGACCCCGAAATGTATTCCATAAAATTACAAGACTTTTCGACACCGGGGCCCTGAAACCTCCAAAATTTCTCAAAAAGCTTGGATATTAATTAGACTTTAATTTTGAAATTTTTTAACTTTTTTTTTTTGCCCGGAAATAAAAATTGCCGAAATGTTTACCATGGTCACTAATACCCTCTGGGAGTCCAATTGGGTGGATGAAACCATCTTATTTGCCTTTAAACGGCCAATTTACCGATTTACTGCAACTTGCACCGATTTCATTAACTCAAGCCTACCACGAACATTTATGACAACATATAATGATCATATATGGTTCCAAATGGCATTATATGACCTCGAGATGTATTCCCTAAAATCTCAAATATTTTCGATACCGTTCCCCGAAACCTCTAAAAATTTTCAAAAAGCATGGATCTTAGCCCTTAATTTTGGTATTTTTTGACTTTTTATCGCCCGAAAATAAAAATTGCCGAAATGTTTATTATGGTCCCTAATATCCTCTGGGAGTCCAATTGGGTGGGTGGAATCATCCAATTTGCCTTTAAACGGCCACTTACCAGTTTACAACTTGCATCGATTTCATTAACTCAAGCCTACCACGAAAATCTATGACAACATATAATGATCATGTATGTTTCCAATTGACATTATATGACCCCCAGATGTATTCCCTAAAATCTAAAGACTTTGCGATACCGGGCTTCAAAACCTCCAAAATTTCTCAAAAAGCGTGGACATTAGTCTTCAATTTTGGAAAATTTTGACTTTTTTTCACCCGGAATAAAAATTGCCAAAATGTTTATCATGGTCCCTAACACCCTCCGAGAGTCCAATTGGGTTGGTGGAACCATCCAATTTGCCTTTAAACGGCCAATTTACCGGTTTACAACTTGCACTTATTTACCGATTTACAACGGCCAATTTAACTCTTCAAAACTCGTATTTAACCCGACTTGTTACTAACCTGACCTAGATTCAACCTGACCCGTTACTAACCCGACCCGAATTTAACCCAACCTGTTACAAACCTGACCCGAAATCATTTTGACTTGTTATTGACCTGACCCAAATTAAACTCGACTTTTATTGACCCGACCCGAATTTTACCAGACCTGGCCTATTACTTACTCGATCAAAAAATTCAACCTGATTTGTTACTAACTCGACTCGAAATTAACACGACTTGTTATTGACCCGACCTAAATTCAACCCAAATTATTCCTTACCCAATTTCAATTCACCTTAAATGCAATTTAGACCACCTTATTATTGTTGATCAAAGCATTTTGTTTTGGGAGACCAAGTCGGTCCAAGCCAGCAAAAGAAAGGAGCACGCAGCATCCTCAAATTTAAGAGTTAAATATAGTATATATTTGTTGTATGGTCAAAGGAGATAATTATCTTTCTAAATTATAGACTATAGTTCCCTAGTATATTTATATATTATAATCAAAGGAAATAATTAGCTTGATAAAAATTTTAATTATCTATTTATAGTTAGTTGAACCCGAATATGACCTAACTTGGAAATGACCCAACCTGATTATAACCCGCAAATTATTGACTTGAACATAACCCGACTTGGATCCAATAATGACCCGACTTGGAAATGACCCAACCTGATTATAACCCGCAAATTATTGACTTGAACCGAACCCGAGAATGACCCAACTTGAAAATGACCCGACTTGATTATAATCCGCAAATTATTGACTTGAATCGAACCCGACTCAAACCCGAGAATGACCCGACCTGATTCTAACCCGCAAATTACCCTAACCCGTTTTAACGCGTGAAAACCCAAATTAAACCCGACCTATTGTTCACCAGACCCGAATGTAACCCGACCTGTTATTAACCTGACCTAAACCCAATAAGAAGTATGGCCCGATGTGTCCCGACTCAAGCATGACCCAACCCAAACCCGACCCGCATAGGTTATGAAATTAATTCGAATTGACCTGACCCGAATTGGCCCAACCCAAACCCGACCCGTTTACCCGAATTGACAACTCTAGTTTTATCCATACATATAATTAGCAAATTTCCATTATAGCTCTAATTTTTTCTTAGTTTATATTGCTATATATAAAAATTTCTTTACTCTTGATGGACGATTATATTCTTCTTCGATTTTTTAATACATGCAACACAAATTTTTTGTTAATTGTTATATATAGTATTCAAAGGGATGATTAGATCGAGCCATTAATATTATTTTTTTTAAAAAATTTGTAACAATAATCTAACTCTTTCCTTTATAGGGTTACTTTTTACTCCGTATTTCATACTTTCATCTTAATATCTTATCACATTGTTAAATTGCATCACAATGAGATATATTACAATTTAAAAGTAGAACTGTAGAAGAATAAAAAAAAAAATTTAAATTTCATTGTAAATGGCTTTGATAGATACTAATGCAATGAAAAACTAGAGGTGACCAAAATTCAGGCCAGGCCTGGCTTGGCTTTATAAGAAAATTCATGCCCAAACCTGTTTAAAAATATCGGGATTGTTAGGACTAAACACATACTCTTAGGTGCACACTCGTTAGGGATGGCAATGGATCTGGACCCGACCCGGATCCGTGGATCCAGATCCGTTTTTCACGGATCTGGGTCTTCAAATTTTGGACCCGACGAATCCGGGTCGGATCCGGGTCCTGCTGACAAAAACGGATCTGGATCTGGGTCTGATCCGGGTCGGATCCGGGTCCTGCTGACAAAAACGGATCTGGATCTGGGTCTGGGCCCTAGACTCGGATCCAGATCCGTGGACCCGTTTTTTTATTTTTCCTATTAAAAAAAACTAAAATTGTTTGTTTCTTTATTAAAAATGTTGATAATGTTAGTAATGATAAAGATTAACCCCTTTCAAGAGAAAGAATTTTGGATGCTTGTATTATATATATCATCGTTATTTTTTCACTAGCTCATATTTAGCATCGTATTTTTTTTGTTGTATAATTTAATTCAAAATATGAGTGTATAAGTTGGTTAATTTGGGGTTGAACTTAATAACTAACAACGTAAGTTTGAAATAATTTTTTTGACCCGAGCATTACATTTATTGCAAAAAAATTAGGCAAAATATATTGGACCCGACGGATCCGGGTCTTCATTTTCTAGACCCGACGGATTCGGGTCGGATCTGGATCCTATATACTAAAACGGATCTGGCAATGTGACTAGGGTGTAATTTTCTCCTTCATTTTTCTCCTTCATTTTTTATTTTCTCTCTCCTCTGTTTTTTTAATTTTCCCCCTTTTTTACACTTTTTTGATTGAATTTGTTTCTTACAACATGAAAGTAGTTATTAAGTATGAATTTTTGTGTGAATTTCGATTTTGTGTTTTAATTTCGATTGATTAAGGTATATATGAATCTTTGAATTCACAAATTATACTCTATTTTTTCTCCTTCCTTCTTTAATTCCTTTATCCACAGTTTTTTTTTTTTTTCTATTTTTCTCGTTTTTTCGATTTAACGATTGAATATGTTACTTACAATATGGAATTGGTTGTTTATCTGATTTTTTGAATTCATATGAATTGAATTTTTTTTTTTTAGCTTCGATCAATTTCATTTGTGTATGAATTTCATTTGATTTTCTGCATTTTTTTTTATCAATGAACATAATCATGCAAAATATGAACATATGCATAGGTTCCCTTAAATGTGAACATAAGCTTTTTAGAAAGTGAACATAAGCATAAAACATATGAACATATGCATTTCAGAAAGTAAACATAACAATTCAAAATATGAACGTAAGCATTGATTTCCTTAAAGTGAATATAACCATTTAAAAGGTGAACATATGCGTAAAAAATATGATTATATGCATTTAAGAGAGAGAAGTTATGCATAAACATACTTAATGAGAACAACAAATATTTACTATGAATCTTTACATTATGAACATATAAAATATTATTATGAATATAAGGCATTTTATTATGAACATAAAAAATTGAAGAAATAAAAATAATATGATTATGAAACATATGCATCATAATTCATAAGTATTAAAAATATGAACATATGCATTGAAAATATGAACATATGCATTGGTTCATTTTTGAATGCGTATGAACATAATTAAGCATTTCAGAAGGTGAACATATACATAAAAAAATATGAACATATGGATATAGAAAGTGAATATAAGCATTTCAGAAAGTTTACAAACAAATTTTATATATGAACATAAGAATTCAAAATATAAACATATGCATTTTGAAATGTGAACATAAAATATCCGTTTGATTTCACTAATTTTTTTGACAATTCCAATAATAAATTTCGAACAATATTCAAACAAAATTAAGTGATAATCATATAAATTCAAACAAAACTAAGTGAAATTTACATAAAATTGCCTTTTTGGGGAGGATCCTTTTGATTTTCATCTCTTTCCTAATGTCCATTGATGTTTTTGCAGTTTTTTAGTGAAAGAATGAAATAGAGGAGAGAGAAAGTGAAAAAGAGGAGAGAGAAAATCATATAGAAGAAGAAGATTTTTGAGTTTGGAAATGACATTACATTTATTGGGTGTGGGTGGGTGTATTACAGTTTCCGTATTTTTTAGTTTTAGGGCTTTTTTTTAATTGGATTGTGTGTAATTAGGCTTTTGGACTATGTTGTTACACCTATTTAAGGTGCATAAGGGTGCACCTTAGACTAATTGGAAACAAGGGCTTTTTGGCTTTTTAGGCCGGATCGGGCTTTTTTTGACTTACCCTAACCCGTCCATTTATTGGACGATCACCACATAGTTGATCACCTCTATGATAAACGTGTTTAATCGAAACATAACCAGAGAAGTTGATAGGCTCACATATTTAATTTTAGTAAATGAAATGATCCCAAAGACCCAAAACTGTTTCACATTGCCAAATCTAATCAGATAGCCCAATTTCTACGCTTTTCTTCGGGCTGAGTAACGACCCAAAACTGAATGAAATTGGCCA
This sequence comes from Chenopodium album, assembly GCF_948465745.1. Taxonomy (NCBI): domain Eukaryota; kingdom Viridiplantae; phylum Streptophyta; class Magnoliopsida; order Caryophyllales; family Amaranthaceae; genus Chenopodium; species Chenopodium album. The sequence continues at coordinate 4,353,988 of NC_137838.1, forward strand.
CTAACCACTTTGTAAGGCTACCGAAGGCCCATTTTGTTATTTTTGACATCTTCCTATCTGAAATTCAATTTAAATCTTGGGTAGTTCATTTGTATTCATTTAGCTCAAAGTTTGAACATTAAATATACTTCACACAAAAAATAATTAACATAAGAAAATAAGTAGGAAAAACATTATGAGACGAAAGAAGCACCATAGAACAATAATTGCCTACTATACCTTAGATAAAAACAAGTACAAACACAAAACTGTTACACATCGAATGTGTTATTTTTTTTTAAAAAATAATCCTACTTAATTAGCTAAAAAAAAAAAAAATATCAATGCCTACTTGTAACTCGTGTATATGTATATTAATAAGAATTACTGAATGTAATTAGGGTTGTCACTGAAAAAATCATGGTCAAATTCACCTTGATCAAATGAAAGGTGTGGTGTAACATCAGAATAATGATGAGTACCTGAAGAAGATGGATGCATATGTGTAACTACTTCTGGAACGAACGCGTCTTGTGGATTATAAACTGTCTCATTACGATAATTATTGAAGTCAATCAAGTTCGGTTCACTACATGAAGGAGATTGGAACGTACTTGTAATTGTATTTGTAGAAAAACTATGATTAATATGATGATGAGTTTGTAGAACGGTACTACTATTACTACTAAAGGGTTTGATGTCTTTTTCAAAGAATAACATGGTTTCCTTTGATTGTTGACAAGGAGGATATGCTATGATCTCGATGGACTCGGTTTTTTGTGTAGGGTTAGTGGGGAAGGAGGGAAAGGAAGCCTTAGAACAAGTGTGCATACCGCGGTAAATGACTTGAAAGAAGGCAGGGTCATCTTCGGTTCTTTGTACTAGCTTTGTAGCAAAACATCCTTCAAGTGTTCTCTGATTACACCTAAAATATGCCCTGCAAACATCAACATAATGGTACTTATTACGGGGTAGTTATTATTTAGATGTTTAGGACTTTAGGAAGAATACTACTAGTCTGTTACATATAACTATTGTTTGGGTCCAATTTAGTCCAATTGGGCCTAGTCATTAAATGATCCAATTAAAAGCCCAAGGTCCAGGTTCAACTCTCCAATTGTGCTAAAGTCAAGGTCAGTCCACCAGACATGTCAATTGGGCCACGGCCCACATTCTCCATATGTGCTAAGGTATAAAAGCCTTCAATTCATTCATTTGTACACAACACACAAAGCCTCAAGCAATTAATTCTCTTGCATAGCTTTCTCTCTCTACACATTGTACTGACTTTAGCATCGGAGGGGCCTTCCTCGGCAACACCCCCGAGGCTAGTTTACGTGTGTTTGCTGTGCAGGAAACCTTCGGCCCAACATCCCTTGGACCGAATCCAGTCTTCACCACTTCAACGGGCCTTCGGCAAGGCCCCATTGTTTTCACCCGAAACAATTTGGCGCCATCTGTGGGGAAGACTTTCAAAAATCTTTAATCCAAATTTCTAATCAAAATCATCTTGCAATCATCTTAGTGGCAATGGCTAAGAACCGCAAGAGCAAAAGCCTCCGTCAAGGAGCAGGCGAAAGGCCTAAAACTCCTACACCATCACCCTCACCGGACCGGAACTCTCCCAAGGGTGCCAGTTCGGGAGGAGGATCATACAGGGAGGATTCCCTTTCTCCCGTAATTCACAACTCTCATCAGAGGCCGAGTCCCTCTCGGTCTAGTAGAGATCAGTCCGGTCATAGGACTCATTCCGTGCCCCAAAGCCAACCATTGACCGTCCGCTCTCATTCCCACACTCAGCCGAGGACCCCTTTGACGGGGCCCAGCTCGGAGGAGGTGGCGAGAGCGCTGGCAGTGCTCATGGAGGCCATGAGGGCACAAAATATGCCTCCACCTCGCGATCGAATTCCTCCGCACACCCGGCATCAGCGGAGGAAGCTAGACCATGATGGTGGAAAACCTCCTTCCTTCCGGGAACTGGAAAAGTGGGAAGAGGATACCTGGAGAACCGAGAGAGAGAGGAAAGAGAACCCTCAATTTTTCTCACGATCCTCAACTTCTCGACCAGAAACGCATAAGAGCAGCAGCTCAGCTTCTCGGCCAGAATCTGCTCGCCGAGAACAACCTGAGACTGTTCGCCGAAGCGTTCTCGACCGACTCGGCGGCAAGGAACCGAGCGTGCACAGTCGCCTCTCGTTCCCTGCAGCCGAAGCCCAAACTTCCCAGCCAGGGACGAAAACCACTCCTACCTCTCTAAGAGGGCGGAGCGCGGTCCCTTCGGCCAGGAACAAGGGCAAGGCCGTTATGCTACCCACCAGTTCGCCATTTGAGCAGTGGATACTGGAAGAGCACGTGCCCACGGTTAAAATACCGTCGCACATTACATATGATGGGACTTCGGATCCGAAGGACCACATTGCCTCGTATGAGGCTCACATGCATCTTTGCCCCAGGTCCGAAGCGACTTGGTGCAAATATTTTCCAACCACTCTCAAGGGGGTCGCGCAAGCATGGATCTCCAAGGGAGTGAAACAAGGCTCTATAACAGGGTGGGACGATCTGTCCTCCAAATTTAGGAGCAAGTTTTCCACGGCAAACCGCCGAGAGAAGACTACTGCAGAACTCATGGGTCTGCAACAGGGGGAGACCGAAAGCCTCCGAGACTACCTGACCCGTTTCAGCAACGAGTCATCCAGCGTCTCTCAGCTGGACCAGGGGTTAGCCGTTTTTGCAATGCAGAATGGCCTTCAGCCTGGGAAGTTCCTAGACTTCATGGTCATGCATACCCCGCAGACCTTGGAGGAAGCTCTGAATGCCTCGGATAAATTCATCCGAGCCGAAGAGTGGAACAAAACAAAAACCCAACCTCAATCTGGGGGAAGGAAGCAAAAACAAACACCCTTGTCTGAAGGCCAAGGCCAGAGGACAAAGGGAAAGGCCAAGGCCTCGGAACAATCTTCGGCCAACGAGCCGAGGAAGGAAAAATCTGCCTCGTTCACAGGTAGATACGAGTCTTACACTCCGCTCTCTCTTCCACGCGCCAAAATTTACAGCGTGACGAAAGAAGAGCAGAGTTACCGAAAGCCGAGACCACTCCCAGAGTGGTATCAGCGAAAAAATAAAAATCAGTGGTACGAGTTCCACGAATCTCCGGGACATAACACTGAGGAGTGTATCCAGCTGAAGGACCAGATCGAAGACATGGTCCGGAAGGGATACTTGAAAAAATACATCGCGGATCACCGCGAGAAAAAGGAGGCCGAGAAGTCAGCAAAGGACTCTCGGCAAGACCTCGACTTCCCCCGGAAGAACAGTAAAAATGCGGAGGGAAAATTCTCTCCGATCAATGTTATCTCGGGAGGAATATGCTCTCGGAGGGAACACAAGCGACACCTTAGGGCTCTGACCCACCAGGTGAACAACGCCGACATTCAGCCTCCCCAGTCGCCGGTGCCGAACATGACGTTCACAGCCGCCGACTGCCGGGGGGTGACGTTCCCTCACGAGGATCCGTTGGTGATCATCGCCACGGTGGCCAACCACGACGTCAGCAAAGTCCTTGTTGACGGTGGCAGCGGAGCAAACATTCTGTTCCGAAAGGCCTACAATCAAATCAAGCTGAAGCCCAAGCATCTTACGCCAGTACCCTACCCGGTATCCGGATTCAATGGGGCTTCAACTTACCCAGATGGGAAGGTGACACTTCCTGTCACCATCGGCTGCGATGAAGCAGCCAGGAATGTCATGACTGAATTTTTGGTCATTGACGCTCCTTCAGTGTATAACGTGATTTTGGGGAGACCCATAACTCACGAGATCCAAGGGGTCGTCTCAACTTATCATCAGCTGATGATTTACGTCTCAGACGCCGGCTTCCCCGAAAGGATCCAGGGCAGCCAAAAGGACGCCCGAAGGTGCAACTACCTCAAGCCATCCACTAGTCGCCCAGATGACGACGACAAGGATGAGGAGGAGAAAGAAAAAGAAAGAGAGCCAAGCACAAAAAAGCCGAAAGGCCTAAGCGCTTCGGCCCAAGGTTCTGTGCCCAGAGAAAAAGGGCCAGAAAGGGAAAAGGCTAGCTCTTCATCTGAGCCGAAAGACTCAGAGAGCCAGCCGAAGAACAGAAAGTCTGGGACGCCGGCTGACATAGACAGCAGGCCAGATTGTGAAGAGTCCAGTCCATCAACAATGGACATGGACCAGCAGACTGAAACGGTCGAATTGACCGAAGGAGACGCGGAGAAATGTGTAACAATCGGGATGGACCTTGATCCGAACACCCGTTGTGAACTTATTCAGCTCCTTCGGGACAACAGAGATGTGTTTGCTTTCTCGGCAGCTGATATGCCCGGGATAAGTCCAAACCTCATCTCCCATAAGCTTAACGTTGACCCAACGTGTCGACCAATTAAGCAAAAGAAGCGGAGTTACTCTGCAAATAAGAACCGAGACATCGCAGCCGAGGTCAAAAAGTTGCTGGAGGCAGGCTTCATCGAGCCTTGTCAATATCCGGAATGGCTGGCAAATGTGGTGATGGTTCAGAAGGCCAATGGTACCTGGAGGATGTGCGTTGACTTCACGGACCTAAATAAGGATTGTCCGAAGGATTTCTATCCCTTGCCGAGGATCGATCAGCTAGTCGACTCGACAAGTGGCCATGCCTTGCTTAGTTTCATGGACGCATTCTCAGGGTATCATCAGATCTTCATGCACCCCGACGATCGAGCAAAGACGGCATTCGTCACGAACGCCGGGGTGTACAATTATAAAATGATGCCCTTCGGATTGAAAAATGCGGGGGCAACCTATCAAAGGCTGGTGGATCAAGTTTTCGCCGATCAAAAGGGCCGAAACATGGAAGTCTATGTTGACGATTCGATCGTCAAAAGCAAAAAATCTGAGGACCATGTTAAGGACCTGGCTGAAACCTTCGCCACCTTAAGAAAGCATCAAATGAAGCTGAATCCGAAGAAGTGTGTCTTCGGCGTGAAGTCAGGGAAATTCCTTGGGTTCATGGTCAGCAAGAGGGGGATTGATGCCAATCCCTCCAAAGTCAAAGCAGCGCTTGACCTTCCTGAGCCGAAAACAAAGCGGGATGTTCAGCGGCTCACCGGAAGAATGGCAGCCCTTTCGAGGTTCATTTCCAGAGCTTCGGATAAGGGGTTACCTTTCTTCAAAGCCCTGAAACTCCCGAAAACAAAGGAGCTCGTTTGGGAGGAAGAGCAAAAAGAAGCCTTCAAGCAGCTTCGGGAGCATCTGGCTCAACTCCCAACGCTGGCTAGCCCAGCAGAGGGAGAAACTTTGTATCTGTACGTGGCTGTTAGCCCAGCCACCATCAGTGCAGTACTGCTGAAGGAAGAAAGCAAAATTCAGCAACCGATCTATTTCGTCAGTCACACCCTGACGGATGCCGAGACTCGCTACCCTCTACTCGAGAAAGTCGCCTTTGCGGTAGTGGTAGCGGCTCGGAAGCTGAGGCCCTATTTTGATTGCCATCAGATAGTGGTCTTAACTGATCAGCCGCTGGAAAAAGTTCTCGGCAAAGTTGAAAAATCTGGTAGGCTGGCCAAGTGGGCTTTTGAGCTCACCGAATTCAGCATCAGCTACCAGCCGAGGGCTGCCATAAAGGCTCAAGCTCTAGCGGATTTCTTGGCCGAATGCTCGTACCAAGAGACGCTAGATAATGAAAGGAAAGTCTGGACTGTGTTTACGGATGGATCCTCCACCGTAAATGGTTCAGGGGCAGGGGTAGTGATAACCTCTCCCGAAGGCAAATCCTTTGAGTATGCACTAAAATTTTCTTTCAAGGCTTCGAACAACGAAGCTGAATATGAGGCAGCAATCGCTGGCCTAGAGCTGTGCATCTCCTTGGAAACCGAGCATGTCTGCCTGAAAAAAGACTCTCAGCTAGTTGCATATCAGATCAGTGGCAGCTACGAGGCCAAAGAGCCCTCCATGATAGCCTATCTTGCCAAGATCAAATCAGTCATTGCAAAGCTGAGAACCTTTGAGGTTCAACTGATCCCAAGGGGTCAGAATACTCAGGCCGATGCACTCTCCAAACTTGCTAGTTCAACTCTCACTGAGCTGAGCAGATCTGTATATGTGGAGGTACGTCGAGAAAGAAGTGTCGACGAAGCACCTGAAGTGTGCTGCGCTGACCCAGAGCCCAGCTGGATGGACCCCATCCTAGCTTTCAAGCTTCGGGGAGAGATTCCCGAAGATAGAATTTTGGCCTCCAAGCTGAAGAGAACCAGCTCAAGGTTCATCGTCTTCAGGGGGGAGCTTCTGAAAAAATCCTTCTCAGCCCCATTGCTGAAATGCGTGGGACCGACAGATGCAGATTATATCCTACGGGAGATTCACCTCGGCATCTGCGGGAACCACATCGGGGGAAGGACCTTAGCCCACAAGGCATTGAGGGCCGGATATTACTGGCCCACCATGATCTCAGATGCTAAGGAGCTGGTTCGGAAATGCGAAAAATGTCAAAAATTCGCACCAGTTATCCATCAGCCAGCTAGGGATCTTCAGCCGATTCTTAATCCACTCCCGTTTGCCCAATGGGGACTGGATATACTGGGACCATTTCCAGATGCTATGTACCAGAAAAAATGGCTGATAGTCGGTGTTGATTACTTCAGTAAATGGATCGAGGCCGAAGCAGCCTCGAACATTACAGAGCAAACTGTCAGAAAATTTATCTGGCAGAATATCATCACTCGTTTCGGCATCCCGAGAGTATTTGTCTTCGATCATGGGAGGCAATTCGATAACTTACCGCTGAAGCGGTATACAGATCAGTTCGGCATCAAACTGGCATATTCAGCGGTATGCCACCCGCAAAGTAACGGACAAGCCGAAGCTACAAATAAACAGATCCTAAATGCCCTCAAAAAGAGGGTGGAGGATCAAAAGTCCAAGTGGCTGGAGGAGCTCCCAGGAACCCTTTGGTCCCTACGGACAATTGAAAAAGAGGCAACGGGCTATTCACCTTTTGAACTGGTGTATGGCGCCGAAGCCGTCCTCCCAGTGGAAATTGGCTCTGAGAGCTTACGGGTGCACCACTTCTCAGCTGAGAATGAGCAACTGATGAAGGAATCTCTCGATTTCCTCGACGAAGTAAGAGACTCAGCCCGAGACAGAATGGCTGCTTATAAGCAGAGAATCAACAAATTTTACAACCGAAGGGTCCATGCAAGGCCCCTCAAAATTGGAGACCTTGTCCTTCGGAATGCTGCTGCAGTTCAGAAAGGCCGAATCCATGGGAAACTCTCAGCTACATGGGAAGGGCCCTACGAGATCAGTGATGAGCTTCAGCCAGGGACATACCGACTTCGGCAGTTGGATGGAACTGAGTTGAAAAATCACTGGAACGCTGATGTACTGAAGAAATATCATGTGTAAACCCTTCGGGGCAGAACAATCTTTGTAAGTACATTTTGAATTAATGAAAGGCCTTGGAGCCACCATTTATATAAACATTTGCAACTTTTTATTCTTTCAAAGTTTTCTTTGTTCTATCTACTCTTTAAGGGTTTTTATTCAGCCCTGTCTGAAACCTTCGCCTCTGGGTAACTGGGTTTCGGATTGCTGACAAACCCGTCTTTTTAAAGAACACTGGTCTTCCAGCTGAAGTCAAGCTTCAGTAAGACTTGTTCTCCAAAGACATGAGTCCATGGACAAGTCTGGGATATTGCCTTAACTGAGCCTCGTATCCCAGAAAGCCATTATCCGAAGCATTGCCTTCAGTTGGCCCTGTGTTTCGGATATCCATTTTTAAAGATAGACAGAAAATCAAGGATATCAGCAACTGTTGGAAATTTTTTATTCAGCCCTGTCTGAAACCTTCGCCTCCGGGTAACTGGGTTTCGGATTGCTGACAAGCTCGTCTTTTTAAAGAACTCCGGTCTTTCAGCTGAAGTCAAACTTCAGTAGGACTTGTTCTCCAAAGACTTGTTCTTCATTCTGGGGTATTGCCTTAACTGAGCCTTGTATCCCAGAAAGCCATTGTCCGAAGCATTGCCTTCAGTTGGCCCTGTGTTTCGGATATCCATTTTCAAAAGATAGAAAAATAAAACCCAGCTTAGTAATCCAAAGACTTGAATCTTTAGATTTCTGAGGGGGCAAGAGGCACTACCAGTGCAAGTCTATGTTCAGCAGAACTCTTTAAGCCGAAAGCTTTGCACTTCGCGAATTTTTTACGAAAATTTCTCAAGATCAGAAACAGTAAAGCATTCAAAATAAGACAAAGCAGTTGAAGAAAGGAACATCAGATTAATAATTCATGCTCAGAAAGTGAGCTACAAGTTCAAATAAATCAAAGACTGTATCGGCAGCCGCCCACAAGCGGAAAATAACAGCTGCCGAAATACGTACAGAAACAAAAATAAACTGTTTGTACGACAAGGCAAGCTGAAGCAAAAAACAAGGCAAAAAATTCAGAAAGCGGCAAGTCTAAAGTTGAGCGCACGATGAACCGCAAGATTCTGAAGACGACTGCCCGAGTTCCTATGCTTCAGCCCGAGGATCAGACTGATCAGCGTTGTTGGACCCCATGGTGGCCTCAGCCCCAGCAGCAGAAGAGGCGGGCTTTGCACCCTGCTAAGCCTCCCTCTCCCTCCGTTCAGCCTCCAACTCCTCCCTCTCAGCTTCTTCTTCGGCTTCCTCAGCCTTAAGGATTTCAGCTTCGATTGGAGTTGCATATTTCATGTGAGGGTCTTCGGGATCCTGGACCCATTCAGCACATTTGGACCAGTCAAGCTTCGGCTCAGCATGTAGGCAGACTCTTCGGCACACTCTGAACCCGTTTCTAAAACCCATTTCATACTCTTCTTGGGTATAGATGCGCACCTTGAGTAGAGCCTCAGCATCAGCCAGCTTCTTTTTCGTCTCCTCCAAGTCTTCCTTGGATTTCTTTAGCTCATCAGCAAGCTTGGAGGAAGACTCTTTCTGCTCGTCCAGTTCCTGCTGAACTTGGGAAGCCTTGGTCTGAGCTTGGGTCAACTTATCTTCCTTGACCTTCAGCTGATTCTCAGCCTCTTGGAGCTTGGCTAGTTGAGCTTCAGCGGCAGTAGCAGCTTCGGAGAGTTGGACATTCCGAGCCTGGAGCGCCTCTTCAGCAGCCATTCTGCTGGCTTCAAGAGCTTCCAACTTCTGCTGCACTTCAGCTTGTGCAACAGTTCCTTCTTGGATTCGGCTCCCGATGGCAGCTTTGAATTTGGAAATATCCACTCCCATGTGCTCCTGAAGAAATTTTTCCCCTTCCATCAGCGGGGGGAAAACTTCCTTCTCCATGGCATCGCAGAAGGTCTGAAGGGCTTCAGCAGCTTTCTTTTCATACTCTTCACCCTTCTGCTGCTTCTCTTCAGCCGCTGCTTGCTTCAGCTTGGCAAGCTTTAGCTCCTCTTCGGCTACCTTCTTGTCGTACTCAGCAGCGTCAACCCTATCTTGTAGGGTATCTATCAGCTCTACAGTGAGAGTCTGATTGTGCACAAACTGGAAACAGGGGCACAAGTCAAAAAAAAAAACAAACAAAAACACAACTGAAGAGCTGAAGTGAGAAAGAGATAAAGGCAAAGGAGAATCACCTGCATCATCAGCAGTTGGTTAGACCTGGCTGGGTCTGGAACTGATCTGCTGGATTCGCCCATCCCAGCAGTGGCCTTCAGCGACCAGATCCTCGCCCTATCTACTTCGGACATGCCAGCAAAATTGCCGAAGTAGGCTGCAGCACCTTCTCGGTTCTGACCCCATATGAGGTCCCAGATATGATCTGGGATTGGCATTTGGGGGGCCGAGAAACCCATTTCTCCAGACTGCAGCGTCTAGAAGGAAGGGAAGGATGACGATGGAGCTTCTTGAGTCTTAGATGGCTCAGCATCCCCCTTCTTCTCAGCAGAGTCAATTACTATGACCTCCGCTTCTTCATCAGGTGTGAGGACGAAAGCCTCAACCTCTCTTGCAATATCGGCTGTGAAACCCTCAGCATTGGGCATCACAGCATTCTCATCTCTGTGCTCAGCAGCACACTCTTGAGCTTCCTCTTGAACCCCTCCCTTAGGATCGGGAGTTTTCTGATCCACCTCCATCTCGGGAGGTGGCGGAGGGGTCCTCGGAGGTGATTGAGCCGGCGGCCGGGGAACCCTCGGCGATCCACCGCCTTCCTCAGGTTCCCTTATTTCGATGCCGATGGTCATCGGCCTCCTTTGAAAGTCATGAGGGCCGATGATGGCCATCCTTCGTCGCCTTTTTTGAAGCGGCTGCTCGTCCATGTCTGAGTCTTCAGACTCTTCTTGTATCTGGTCTTCGGGACGAGCAGGGGCTTTACCCTCTCTCTGTCTATTACTCTCCTCGGACTGTAAAAGACAAGGGGGGACGAAGGGTATGAGTAACAGCAAAAAAAAAAAAAAAAAAAAAAAAAGCAACAGCAAAGCTGAAAAGCTAGGTCTAAAGAACTCACCGAAGTCTTCAGCAAAGCCTCGTCTTCTTCAGTTGCCCTAGCTGCAGCTTCTTCTTCAGCATCTCTGGAAGACCCCACTCCTCCTTCGCAAGCTTCAATAACCCGTGCAACCTCTTCGGCTGTACGGGCAGCTTCAGCTTCTTCGTCTAACAGCTGAAACAAGGGATCCCTCTTCTTCCACCAAGGCTTCTGCTTCCGATATAGAGCAACAGCCTCAATTTGGAAATGGGTAGAGTCTAGATGGACTTCCCTATGCTTCGATTCAGTGATAGAAGGAGCCCGAGCAGTTACGACACGTTCTCGGTTGACGCCGAGACGATCGTAGTTAATGCCGACGTTGGTCTCGTCCCGCTCTGAAAGAAGAAGAGGGAAAGGATTAGTTCAGCTAGGTCGGCACAGCAGAGAAGTACGAAGTAAAAGCAGAGGAAAAGATATAATTAAAAGGCCTCGGCCCCAGCCGAAGAAACTTACCATCCCTAAACTTTCGGCTGAGGCCGACAGCTGCTAACATGTTCTCTTGGAAGACATAATGCGTATCGGGGAGCCAAGTCTCCGGGATATGCTGCATCCGACCGCTGCCCCCCGGGTTCGGCCGCTTGCCAAAGATGTTCTGCTGATTAAGGTTCGGATCCGAACCGTCACCTTCGGGGGGACCCAAGCTTCCCATCTCGGGATCAGGCTCGGCAAGATACCTGGGGGCACTGAAGACGCAAGGGTGGTCCGGATCTGTGGGCGCCCTAACCCAGATCCATTGACCTCTCCAGTCTTTGTCTGAAGAGTCATTCGGCCACATGGTCAGATACTGGGGCCGAGACTCAATCCGGTACCACCCAGAGCCGTGATGTCCGTGCCCACTTTGAATATTTGGCACTAGCCGATGGAGCTTTCTGAAGCAGTGCAGGTTCGGCACATACCTGAAGAACTTGCAGACCCACAAGTATGTCATCACCCTTCGGATGCTGATGGGAGTTAGCTGACATAGAGAAATGTTATAATGGATCAGCAAGTCTCGGACGAATACGTCCAAAGGGAACCTCAGCCCATACTGAAGTTGTCTTGTATATACCCCCACATACCCCGGGGGTGGACGATGGATTCTATCGGATGCCACGGGCATTCGGCACCAATACCCATCAGCTTCAAGGATGCCGTAATGCAGCTCAATCTGCTCGGCAAACCGATACTGTTCGGCATTCTCTACCCACCATGAGTAGGGGCGGTTCTTTATCATGGCCGAAGCCACTTCAGCATCCTCCCACTCTGAAAACCCAGGAAGGATATCCCAAAGGACGGCGGGAACTTCATCATCTCGCCCAGAAACGCTCGGCCCCTCCGCCCCCTGAGGAGGAGCCGAAGAAATGGGAGTTGCCCTAATCCCTTCAGCAGGGTCAGATTCTGCTCTCTGTCCATTCCAGGTCCCCGTCCTGTTCCTAGGATCGGGAATCGGCCTTGCTCTTCTTGGAGCACGGGCCCTACCTCTAACTTCCCTCGCCATTGATGAGTTTCGAAGAAAAAAAGTCGAAAAAGAGGAAAAAGAGTTCGAATTTGAAGAAAAATAAAAACTAAAATCAAAGGGAATTACCTTAATCTGAAGCGAAAGTTGCCGATTTACGAATTGGTAGTGACGAATCTCAGTTTCTAAGCTCAATGCTCGGGGAATTTGCGAAGTTTTGATGCGGGTTCTTGGGTTTTTTCTCGAGAGTTCTGGGTTTGTGTTGGTGAAGAAGTGAGGAGGGATGACGCGCCTCTGATTATATCTCCAAGAATGGGAATTCTGGGAGTCTGCGCTTTAATTTCTCTTAAATACTCCACTAAGTAACCGTTAAACACACGACCTCACGATTAAACCGCCCATTATCCGTCCAACTTCCACAATCATTCACCTAACCGTTGTTATCTCATTAATTACGGTTTAAATCCAAATTTCTTGGATTAATTAAATCATTTACTTCCCTCCTTTTCTGATTAATCAGACCCGACCCGTCATCCTTCCAAATCGGGTCTGGGGGGCAAGTTGTTTGGGTCCAATCTAGTCCAATTGGGCCTAGTCATTAAATGATCCAATTAAAAGCCCAAGGTCCAGGTTCAACTCTCCAATTGTGCTAAAGTCAAGGTCAGTCCACCAGACATGTCAATTGGGCCACGGCCCACATTCTCCATATGTGCTAAGGTATAAAAGCCTTCAATTCATTCATTTGTACACAACACACAAAGCCTCAAGCAATTAATTCTCTTGCATAGCTTTCTCTCTCTACACATTGTACTGACTTTAGCATCGGAGGGGCCTTCCTCGGCAACACCCCCGAGGCTAGTTTACGTGTGTTTGCTGTGCAGGAAACCTTCGGCCCAACATCCCTTGGACCGAATCCAGTCTTCACCACTTCAACGGGCCTTCGGCAAGGCCCCATTGTTTTCACCCGAAACAACTATTATATACTACGTATAAGTAATAAGTTATATATATATATATAACAAGTTGTTAAGCAACGTTTGTTGTAGTAGCATTCTTATTAGGCTCTTATTTTTTACACAAACATTCGTTCTTAGGCTGTTTGCTTAGGTGAATAGCATAGGTTAAACATGTATGTCACACTCTTTAGATTTGTTGATAGTTTGCTAACTACGGTCTTCAAGCAGCCAAGGCAGGTAATAGGTATGAGTGATACCCCTTTCAACTTTCAGTTTTAATTCGTGCAATATCAGGCCATGGCGAAGACAGTAACACTAGGAGATCAAGAAAGACCGAGATCAGACTAATGGTTACTCACTTGCTCAATTAACATCATATAGGACTAATGCCCCGTTCACTTTGCCTTATTTTTGTTTACTAAACTGAAATCAATTTTGCTAGCTGAACTTAAATTATTATTGAACTGGAATTAATTTGACTAAAGTGAAATTATTTTTATTGGTTTTCTGTTATGATTTTTCTGAAATTATTTTTACCGAACTGAACTTATTTTTACTAAACTGAACTTATTTTTACTAAATACTCCGTATTTTTTTTGTAAGGTGAAGTGAACAGGGCCGGATAGGTGAACGCATGACAAATTAAAGGCAACTAGTTTTCCTTCAATCATTTAGGACATCTATAAGATTATGAAATGCAAAATCAAACAAATAATCAATCCCATTATATATGCATGTAGACTAGCTAATTAATTACCTTGGAAATTTAGCTCCAAGAATGTCCTTTTGTCCATATTTTCTCCAACTAAAACCATCTTCAATCGGGCCTTCAAGCCCGTTTTTCGTACAACCTTGCACTCTTTGTGTCACTTGAGGAATAACCCTTCTACAATATAAAACACAAATCTAATTTATATATAATTAAGGATGTATAAAAGTCTCAACTTGATCAACATAAACACATTTTGGATGTTTTAAAATTAGAAGAAACATTATCTTTTTGGGAAAATTAAATTATTATCCTGGAAATTGTGGAGACAGGTGATACGCATGTTAAAAATCCAGTGTGTTTGCAACAAGAATTGGAATAATGCCATCTTTACAACTGACTCTACTACGTTAATTAGCTTAACCTGATACTAATCAAGGAATAAACCAACCACAAAAAACAAAAGATACTTTACTAAATTTAATTATATTGCAGGAAGTGTAGCTAAGATAGATTCGACTAGGTCGAATCATATTACTCTTCAGATTACAGAATATGCACCAATCGAGCTAGGTCGATGTGGGATAGCTGGACCATGTTAACAAATATTTAACATGAAAATCATAAATTTTGGTAAATGTCATCAAGAATCAATTTTTGTTTGGTTTTAATCTGAAAAATTAATTCAAGAAAATAAACCGATGATCAAAATAGAGAGGAATTGAACGTACGGAGTGAAGGGGAGAAAAGAAAATTAAACATGTACTCGTAAATATGCAAAATATATAAATAATAATTTTGAAATAATTAAATTCATTTCTTTCCTAGGAGACCTACTTTCAAACTTGTGAATAGGTTGTTCTCCAATGTGTCTACTAAAGAAAATAATTTTAATGTGATAATTAATTTATATAGGGAAAAAAAACCTTAAATTCGATTAAACACTATTTAACCTACCAAAAATTGAACAATGAAGCAAATCATGATGTAAAATATTTGCCTAATTCTTTGATCAAATCACTATAGCTAACCCCACCCAAACCCACCTCTATATCCCACAACCCATTAAAAAAAAATGGTCATGTTTCTTATTTTCATTCATAATACTAATGTTGATTAAATATCATATAAATTATGTAGGAAATTTTGCAAAAACCACCTTTTAATTTTTTTTTTAACCACCTTTTTAAAAAAAAAATGTTGCAAAAGACCACCAATAGAAAAATTTGTTGTAATTTACCACCAATTCAATATAAAACAATTGATAAATTTGGCTAAAAAAGTGGTAATTTGCAACAAAATTTTTAAAAATGATGGTATTTTGCAACATTTTTTAAAAAGGTGGTTATATGAAAAAAAAAAAAAGATTTAAAAGGTGGTTTTTTACAAAATTTTCAATTATCTATTATATTTAAAAAATGAAGCAAAATAAATCTAGCTCATGTAATAAAATAAATAATAAAGTACTAACTAAAATAGATCATCAGATTATAATCTATAATAAGAATTTACAAACAACAAATAATTGTATTACCTCAACTTTTTGGGGTCATTTTTAAGGTCAAATGGATGTTTGAAATCACCATTATTATCAGAGTCTTGACTTTTAGGGCTTCCACTGAAAGAATAAGGAGAATCAGTTGTTGTTTGTTCAAACACCTTAGACTTAGATAGGTTGTTGCTTGAAACTTAGACTTAGCCTAGAAAGAGAGAGTTTCGCTTTGAAACTTGCTGGATGCTCACTGAAGGTATTGAGGATGTTATAAGGGGTGCTTGGGAGGGCGCTAGACATCTGAACATGGCGGAAAAAATTGCAGCAGTAGGGAAACATTTGATGGATTGGAGCAAAGATAGCTTCGAGAATTTGGGTGAAAAAATTGCTGATGCAGAGGATGCTTTGAAGGTTGCTCAGAATCTTGGAGGTTCTTGCCCGAATTTTGATGAATGCAAGAGGATTGAGGCCCTTATTGATGAGCTACATGAGAAAAATGAGGCATATTGGTACCTCCGTTCGAGGGTATCGGAAATCAGAGACGGAGACCGCAATACGAAATACTTCCATCACAAAGCGTCTCAGAGAAAGAGCAAGAATTATATCAGAGGGCTTATTGATGATGATGGCGTGTGGAGGTCAGGGAAGAAGGAGATTGAGAAAATTATTCTTTCTTTCTATGGTTCCTTATTCACGCAGGGGAATATAGATGACACAATCATGGAAGAAGTCCTTGGATGTGTTCCTACTCTGATTAATGAAGGTATGAATTCCACCTTATGTCGTACTTTTACGAAAGCCGAAATATTTACAGCTTTGTCTCAAATGAGTCCCTGTAAAGCACCGGGCCCGGATGGTTTACATGCGATTTTTTATCAGAAATATTGGCATATTGTTGGTGATGATGTGACAAACTTTGTTAATAGTGTTATTTCTGGTAGAATTTCGCTTTCTGAGGTTAATCGTACTCATGTGGCTCTCATTCCGAAAATTAAAGATCCCACTAGTATTGCTCAATTTCGTCCGATTTCCTTGTGTAATGTCCTCTATAAATTGGCTTCGAAATCAGTAGCTAATAGGTTGAAACCCCTCCTTCAAGGCCTTATAACTGAAAATCAGAGTGCTTTTGTCCCGAAAAGGTTGATCACTGATAATGCTCTTATAGCTCTGGACCTATTTCATACTATGAAAAAGAGGTCGAAAGGTCGTCGGGGCTCAATTGCGATGAAGTTAGATATGAGCAAGGCGTATGATTGGGTGGAATGGGTTTTTCTGAGGAAATTGCTGATAAAAATGGGCTTTGCAGGTGCTTGGGTTGATACTATTATGACATTTGTGACTTCTGTTAGTTACTCTTTCCTAATTAATGGGGTCCCTTCGGATACATCGATTCCGTCCCGAGGGCTCCGGCAAGGTGACCCTATTTCACCTTATCTCTTCATCCTTGTTGCTGATGTTCTTTCTAGGATGCTTCAAAAGGCTTCGGAGCAAAAGATGATTCATGGGGTTCGAGCTAGCAGAAATGGTCCGGAAATTACTCATCTGTTTTTCGCAGATGACAGTCTTTTATTTACTAGAGCTACCTCTCAGGAATGTTCGATTATTGTTGATATTCTCAACAGATACGAAGCAACTTCCGGGCAAAAAATTAATTTGGAGAAATCTGAGGTGTCTTTTAGTAAAGGGGTTCCTTTACCTTCACGGATCACTTTTAGCTCTATTCTTGGTATGGAAATGGTTGAGAAGCATGTGAAGTATCTTGGATTGCCTACTGATGTAGGAAGATCGAAGAAAGCGGTTTTTGCTTTTGTGAAGGATCGAATTTGGAAGAAATTGCAAGGATGGAAGGAGAAGCTATTATCTAGAGCCGGGAAAGAAGTACTTCTAAAATCGGTGATACAAGCCATACCTACATATCTCATGGGTGTCTATAAGTTTCCCTCGGGTTTAATTAATGAAATTCATGGGATGATGGCTAGATTTTGGTGGGGTTCGAATGAGAGGGGAAGGAAAATTCATTGGAGGAGATGGGATGCCCTATGTCAACCTAAGTTTTTAGGAGGGATGGGTTTTCGTGACTAGGGAGTGTTCAATGACGCTTTGCTTGGAAAACAATTATGGCGGATTGCAACTAATGAAGCTTCCTTGGTTAGCCGTGTTCTAAAGGCTAAATATTTCCCTCATACTACGATTTTTGATGCTGCTCTTGGGCCAATTTCAAGCTTCTCTTGGCAAAGCCTTTGGAGTTCAAAAGCTTTAATCAAAGAAGGGATGTTATGGAGGGTAGGAGATGGGCGTAATATACACATATGGAAGGACCCGTGGCTAATTGATGATACCAGCAGATTTGCTACTTCCGAAAGTAGGGAAGATATGTGTACTATGGTGTCTGATTTGATTGATACAGAAGGAAAGGTATGGGATACTCTCAAGCTGGAAGCAGTGTTCAATGAGCGTGATAGGAAGGCTGCTCTTTCTATTCCTATTAGTGAGCGTCTTCCTAGAGATGTTCTCACTTGGGCTTGGTCCAAGGATGGACGTTATGAGGTAAAGTCAGCGTATCTGCTGGGAAAATCCTTGAACTTGGATGGTTTTGAGCACTTCTAGACTGAAATATGGAAGGCAGAGGTTACCCCAAAGGTGCGTCACTTTCTTTGGAGGTGCTGCTCTTTTACCCTCCCTTCTCGTAGTGTGCTTAAATATAGACACCTAAAGATGTCCCTGCTGCGGAGGTGATGCTGAAACAATTTTGCATGCTGTCATTTTGTGTCCTAGTATGCGTCAGTTATGGATTAGGAGTGGGTGTGAAAAAGCCCTCGATATTGGCAGCCTAGATTCCTTTGGGGAAGTCCTGCTACATTGGAAGAAGGTACTTGCTTCTGATGTCTACCAAAGAAGCCTCTTCCTAACTTGGTTTATTTGGTTCAGACGCAACAAATGGGTTTTTGATAATACCTGGGAGCTGGAAGAAGTTATCCTATACAGACATTGCAGATTGGTGGTGGACTTTGGTGAGTATATGGAGAAAATTTACGGTGGCACTGCTCAAACTCATGACCCTGGCAGTAAGGTCTGGTTGCCTCCTCCTGCTGGTGCCGTGAAGATCAACGTTGATGCCTCCATTAGTGAAGAGGGTTGGGTGGGATTGGGTGCTGATGCCCGTGACTGTAAGGGGCACGTAATCTTCTCTGCTGTGCGAAGGTTTAAAGCTTGCTGGGAGCCTTTGGTTGCTGAAAGTAAAGCAGCTCTCTTTGGTCTGCATCTGGCTAGAGATCGTGGTCTCACTGACGCTATAATCGAGTCAGACTCGCTGCAATTAATTTCCAGGCTTAACAAAAACTCAGTCGCCCTTGCTGCAGTTGATAACATCCTAGAAGACATCGTGCATGTTAGTTCTTGTTTTTCTGTTATTATTTGGTCTCATACCAAAAGAGATGGGAACTTTGTAGCCCATCATCTAGCTAGATTAGTGCCTATGGGTAGAGAACAAATTTGGGAAAACCTTGTTCCATGTGAGGTTGCCCCGTATGTACTCATGGACTCTCTTGCTTTGAATTAATGCACTAATCCCGCTTTCTTTCAAAAAAAAAAAAGATAGGTTGTTGCTTGGATCATATTGCAAGATCTGTAATGACCTCTCAAACTTGGCTAATATCTTTTGAGCAATCCATCTGTACGCACCGTTGTCGTCGTTGCTAGAGGATGACCGTGGTTGTTCATTGTTGAGAATCATCAACAACAGCTACTTGGTAAGATCCCTCCCTTCAACAAGCTCATTCACTAATTCACCCTTTTCTGAATATTCATTATTTTTCTCCATTTAATAGGTTGTGTTTATGTACTTTTCTTGCCCAAAAATAGCTTATTATGCTTCTCTCTTTTTTTTTCTTTCTTTTTTTTTTTTTTTTGAAAATAAAGCTTATTATACTTCTATACTAATAAGGTATAAGGACTTTGCTAGAGCAATAAAGATGATACGGAGTAATAATTAGAAGCTAAGAAAAAAAATGACATAAATATTATAATTTGGAACCTTACAAGTTTAGAGATGGATTAGGATTATATATTAGAGGGTAATTCTGCGACCTTGATTTGCAATAATAATTCTAATTGGTCCATCTTTTCTCTTTATATATAAAATATGTTATTTTTACTTAAGAGGAAAATTGCGACCTTGATTAGCAATAATAAACCTCCATTGGCCCAAAATTTTCCAATATGTAATTTTTATATGTTTAATAGAATTAGAAAGAGATTGAAGGATCGTGATTGGGGACGAAAACTTTACAAAGCCTAGTAAATGCAAGTGGGTTAGACTTTAGAAAAATGGGTTTGGTACCACCATATTATGAGAATTATAAAATTTTAATTATTTCTATTTAAAAAAAAAATTAAAAAGACATCGGCTATTAATTAAGCTAGTTTCTCACTTTGTGGCATAAAGAGAGACAAAGAAAAGGTAGTATGACCTGTATTTGAGTAATTTGACTACTTACCAACAAACATTTAAGAGCGTACTTTGATCAATAAAACTTCAACTACTCATTTTAGTTGTAATATTTAGGAATGAAGAAAATAAAATGATAAACATAGCCCATATATAAGAAGCTAAAAAAAGATATATTAATGAATAATAAACATTAAACATGAAAAAAAAATAGGCGTAATATATAATTATAGCAGTTTGACATACACTGTATATATACTTACTTTGACTATACTTTTACCCATGTATAAATAATGTATGTGCTCATATATATAAAATATTTTTGATAACAATTACAATCAACAATTCAAGGAATACATCAGCAACTTACCACATCCATCTCCGCGGCTGCGCTATTGATCTAGGGTTTTTATTTATTCTAACTGTCCCTACTTTTCTTCAGCGGCGGTGGATTAAAATTTAAGAGTTATTTAAGGAGGTTGCTAATTTTGCTGTTTAAGTAGAATTCATACCCATGCGTGAAGAGTTATGTTCATCGAAGAAAATATCGGATTAAGTGCACCTTAAATGTTTTTCTGGGATGTGCTTCATCATATGTTTGCGATTACAAATGATGAAACCCGTCCCAGAAAAACCTTTAAACAAGTTTCGTCCTCGAAACTTAAAATAGAAAATTTTAGGGTATTACACGGAGGAAGTATAAGTTATCCATCATTTAACAAATAACATTAATAATTCGTAAATTAACAAATTACGTTAAATGTTTGCAAAACTTTTCCCTGTGACATTCCAGCTCCTCATTTCTTTCAGATTAAATCATCTCAAAGAGTAAAGAAATATTATTAGATTTAATTTCCTTGATTTCTTCATCACAATTACAATTACATTTGCAATTTTGTATTTTTATCTTTCTCTCTCTTACTTTTTTCCACTACCAAAATATTTGTACCCAACTCCTATGGTGCAATAATAAAGTATAAGTTATCCATCATTTAACAAATAACATGAATAATTCGTAAGTTAACAAATTACGTTAAATGTTTGCAAAACTTTTCCCTGTGGCATTCCAGCTCCTCATTTCTTTCATATTAAATCATATCAAAGAGTAAAGAAATATTATTGGATTTAATTTCCTTGATTTCTTCATCACAATTACAATGACATTTGCGTTTTCGTTTTTTGTTTTCCATCAATGAGGATGGAGAAATTTGAGTTTTGAGAGGAATAGATTAGTCGTCTGTGGGGGATTAGGGAAAGAGGATAGAGTTTTGAGTTTTGAGAGGAATAGAACAAGTGGGTTGGGATTAGCGTTTTATTGAAATAATGGAGATTATTTGTTGTATTAAAGCAACTATTATCATTAGCAATGCATTCATAAGCAATATTTTTATTTCTCTTTCTTTATTTTCTTTTTCTTTTTTTTGAAATATTATTTTTTATTATTGAGAGGGAAAATTGAAATGGAAAAATTTTAATATTATTTTTTATGATCTTAAAAATAGGATTGCTTATTAACGGCCGATTACTATACTAATAGTCGTATACCAGTAAATGACTTTAAATTTTCCAACTAATTTAAATTTAAAATAAAACCAAAACAGCTAAACCAAACCGATTCAAAGGGATAAAAAATATATATATATAAAAATATACGAAGTAAGGCCCTGTTCTCTTCACCTTAATTTTGCTGAACTAAAATTATTTTTACTGAACTGAAATTATTTTTGCCGAACTTAAATTATTTTTACTGAACTTAAATTAATTTTACTGAACTGAAATTATTTTTGATGAACTGAAATTATTTTTACTGATTTTCTATTATAATTCTTCTTTAGAAAACTGAATTTTACTAAACTGAACTTATTTTTACTGAACTGAAATTATTTTTACTAAACTGAAATTAATTTTACTGAATGGAACTTATTTTTTCTGAATTGAAATTATTTTTACTTTTTTTTTAAAGGTGAATAGAACAGGGCCTAAGACCTAAAATTCTAATTTATAAGCTTTTTTCCCTAAAAAAAATGAGCTTGTTTAATATCAACGGTGTAGCTCTCTCTTAAAAGACACCCTAAAATTTTCTCTGTTCTCTCTCTTCAAACTTAGCCACCATATTAAAACTTAGGGGTTGTCATCGGTTTTTACCGATGGTAAGCCCAAATTTTTCTTTAACTTAATGTTTTTAGCCAATAAAGATCACCATCGGTATGGTGATTATAGTCAGTCCCTCTGTGAAGTGTTTAGTATTGTTTGTTTGTTTTTTTAATGTGTGCAGAGATACAAATTTGGAAGATTCATCTTGCAAATTTGTGAAATTGTGAGTCTGTAGGTATATGAGTGCAGATTTAGAAGATTCGTCTTGCAAATTCACAGATTTTGATGACCAATCAAGTTTTATCACTTATGCGACTATACATCAATGGTTCTCCGTCAAGAACGATATA
Source organism: Chenopodium album (assembly GCF_948465745.1). Classification (NCBI taxonomy): domain Eukaryota; kingdom Viridiplantae; phylum Streptophyta; class Magnoliopsida; order Caryophyllales; family Amaranthaceae; genus Chenopodium; species Chenopodium album. The sequence continues at coordinate 4,375,930 of NC_137838.1, forward strand.
AAGATATCTAAAATTATTCAGGAGCAGATCAGAAGCGATGTCATTAGTTTAGGGGTGTTTAATCCTTGTACTGAGAATTTAGATCTTTTAAGAGATGGTTGTAAGTGTCGAATGACTATTATTATTTTTATGAGATCACCCCTCCCTATTCCATTTTTTTTAAAAAAAACTTGTTAAATAAAATTATGAGATAATCAAAGATGTATGGAGTTTAAGGGCCTGTTCTCTTACGTTGAAATTCACTTCAATTCAGTTCAGTTCAGTTCAGTTCAGTTCAGCTCAGCTCAGTTCAATTCAGTTCAGTTCAGTTTAGCTCAGCTCCTAATTTCCTTCTCTTATAAAATATTCATTTCAGTTCAGTTCAGTTCAGCTCAATTCAGTTCAGTTCAATTCAGTTCAGCTGAGTTCAGTCAATGAGAACAGGCCCTAAGTGTTTAACTTTTTAACCTAGTTTGTAATGAAAGATTTGTAATTACCTTATCTCTTATGTTGGTTAAATTATAATTAATGGAATATGGTAGCATTATAAGATGATATTGAGTACATAAGGATTATAAGATGATATATGGTACTCCATACTTATTAATTTTTTTTTTACAAAAAGAAGAAAATTATCATCAATCTAATTAATTGAATTTGGTAAAATTCAATGGTTTTACATTTATTTGCTTTAAAATAAATAAATAAATAAATAAATGTGCCTAAGGTTAATGATGAGTTAAACATGAGTTAATTAGCCGGATTTTTTTAATTGAGTACCCAAATGAAATAAAAAGGAAGTGGGTGCACAAAGAGTGATAATATAAAGAAAATAGGGTCTTCTCGTATGTACTTAACTCAGTATAACTATCGTAATAATTGTAAGGTGAAATGAACCGTGAATAAATGTCATGTAATGATACTAAATATTGAGTTTTTTCTCTCTTTAGAATTTTCTCTCTAGCATCTTGCTCTCAGTTTGTTTCCCTAGTTTTTTATAGAGGCTCTCTTGCACCATTTTAACCATCGGAGACTCACCTGCACGCCAGGGCGTGTTAGGCTCCGGGAGTTAAGTGCTGTAAGGTGTCTCTTGTTACATCATGGTAGGGGCTTCCTCTCCTCAGAAGCCTCCTCCAACGATGTCTGGGACTACACAACAACTTAGAGACACTAAAATGCATGATTCTGATTATGCAACTGAAACTAATCTCCCTAAGGAGACGATCGCTACTACAAAACCATCTATGTCTTTCAGAGAAGCTGTGGCTAATTCTCCTCAATGGTTTAATGAAGCAAGGAAAATTATGCTCAACTCGACTGAATGGGAGGATAGTGAAATAACTCCACCGTCTGAATTACATGTAGTGCAATTCCCTAGGAAACTCTTGACAAACTTCGTCAACCTTGGAAACTCACTCTAATGGGCAGGTGCCTGGGTATTAATGTCCGTCCATCCTTTATGACTCAACGGGCCCGTGCAATGTGGAGGCCTAAAGGTTCCCTTGAGGTCATTGACATAGGTAAAAATGTTTATCTTTTTCGCTTCTCACTCCAAGATGATTACGAGAGAGCCCTTTTTGGGGGACCTTGGTTCGTTCAAGATCATTATCTAATGATCACTAGATGGGTTCCTAACTTTAGGCCATCAATGAATCCCTTCGAGCTATTAACAATATGGATTAGGTTTCCAGAACTTCTGGTTGAATACTATGATAAAGAAGCCCTCTTTAAAATTGCAAGATCAATTGGGAAGCCAATTCGCGTAGATTTTGCAACGAATCAAATAACTCGTGCTCGATATGCAAGAGTTTGTATTGAGATTAACATGCAAAATCCTCTTATCTCTAGAGTTTGGGTTGGCAATCAATGGCAACTAATTGAATATGAAATTTTTCACACAATATGCTTTGCTTGTGGCCGGATTGGAAATGCAAAGGCAAGTTGCTCTCACTTGTTGGCACCGCCCAATTCTGACACAGCCCAGCCCAATAGTCAACCTGATGGCAGCAAGCTACAGAGCTTAGTGGGTAGTAGTCCTAATACAGCCAATAATTCTAATTCAACTACTGAACAAATCCAGTCAGAGGTTGGGCCATGGTCTTTGGTAGTGAACAAAATAAGCCCAGCTAGGAAAACCCAACCCTATATCAGAAATGGGAAAACAATTACTCCAAGCCAAAATTCTGAAGGCCCACCCAAAAAGAACCAATTAAAAAAGACACCCAACACCTCTCAAAATAATAGGTGGACTCCCTTATCACTCCAAAATAAAGAATTCGAAAATAAGGGAAGACAAAACGTTTCTGCAAATACTGAAAGTGGAGGTATAATCATGAAATCTGCTATTACAAGCATGCAAACAAGCTCAAAACCATTGACCTTCAATTTTAATCATGTCCATGCAACCAATGAGGTAAATCACCACTCCCAAAACTCTCTGGCAACAAGTAATCCATCCCAAGTAAGAGCTTATAAGCAAGACAACCCTTCATCTACTCGCCATCCTCACCAAGAAAACAACTCCAACCTTATCAATGGAGTCGAAAAAAATAGTAGAACCCTCGACAACTCTGAGCATGTCTCTAACCCCTGTAACTACCTCCTCTCCGGTGCAAATGGAGTTGGATCACCCCGAACAAGACCCGAAACCATCCCAGAAAAAACCAAGAATTTCATCCCCGACAACCCTAACCCTAGCCACGACAACTTCCATTCCTCCACCACTAACCTCGTCACCATCTCACCAGAAAAAGATCCCGAACCCTCGCCTCTCTTCCATCAGTCACAGCTTCCCTTCTCACCGTTCCCGAAACCACCACACTCGATCACCTTACCAGAAGTACCAATCAATCCCCCGAAACCATCAAGGAGCTCACCTGTCCGCTCAAGGAGCTTTTTCAGGCCGACTCCGACGAGATGGAGTGCAACACTTCCATCCCCTCCGAATGCAGAGAGAGTGGGTCCTCCCAGCCACACAATGCAGCTGCTATCCAACCAACACCAACTAATCCTAGACCACTTGGTAGGTCGAGTTCCGAATTGGGAATTGCCTCACTTAATTCCACCTCGGCGAAACATCCCTCACATCCCCTTACAATTAGAAAGCAGAGGAGTAGACATGGGGAAGTTGGGAAACCGTACGACAGTATTCAGTGTGCAAAGAGAAGTTGTAGGACTTCAAATCCAAGCTCGTTACTCCCAGGAACCTCCTTACGAGAAGGAGATACATGCCCTAATGACCCCATTGAAGGTGGAGGACATTTAGATGTTGGGGGAATGCGGGAATTGGGACGACTGGGAGGAGTTCCAACCTCCAATGATGCATAAAGGCAAGAATATTGTTGGTGTTAACCATGGTTCTCGTATGTCGAATTTAGAAATGAATGTTATTTTATGGAATATACGTGGAGCTTCCTCGAATGATTTTGTGCCGCATGCAATGGATGTCCTTCGTGATCACCGACCAAAAATTGTTATCCTACTGGAGACTAAGGCTGGTGAAGATCGTGCAATTGAAGTTGGAAAGTTTCTAGGCTTTGATGATTATACCGTGGTGGAACCTAGCAACAAGAGAGGAGGGATTTGGATGTTTTGGAAAAAGGGGGTGGATCTCATAAGTTATACTAAGAGAGCTCCGCACTACTTCCATGCTCTTTTCCATTTTAGTCCTAATCAACCGGAGTTCATGCTTACCGGGGTTTATACTCCGAGCACCGCTAAGGAACGACATGCAATGTGGGCAGATTGGCAACGTAATTATCCTGCTAATAATGTTCCCTGGATGGTTGCGGGTGACCTTAATGAAGTGACTTGTCAATCGGAAAAAAAAGGGGGTCGTATCTTTCGCCCTGGGCAATGTGCCGATTTCAATTCGTGGATGGATGGAGCAAGCATGGCTGATGTTGGCTTCAACAACAATCCTTATACTTGGACCAATGCTCGGAATGGGCTTGAATTAATCAGAGAACGACTTGATCGAGCCTTGGCTAATCCTGCTTGGCTTACAATTTTTCCCAACACTAAGGTAACTCACTTGCCTCGCTCATATTCTGATCACTGCCCTCTCTTAATTTCTCTTAATGATAATAGCAACGGGGGGCCTTATCCCTTTCATTGTAAAGAGTCGTGGTTGTTGCATCCGGATTTTCATAGGTATTTTACCTCCAATTGAGATAATTCTGATTTTATACTGGGTAGAAATTTTTTTCTTAATAATATTAAATATTGGAGCAACAATGTTTTTGGTAATTTAACTTACCGAAAAAAGAAAATTCGAGCAAGGTTGGATGGCATCCAAATTTACCTAGCTAATAAATCTTCTACTTTCCTTTCTCAACTTGAGTGTGATATTATTAAGGAACTAAATCAGATTCACCTAATTGAGAAAGTAATTTGGGCGCAAAAAGCTGGTATTAATTAGCGTAAGTATAGTGACTATAATATTAAATATTTTCACATACTTGCTAAAACAAAAAAATCAAGAGGTAAAATTACCACTCTTAAAAATTCGGAAGATGTGTGGATTTTTGATCAAACCACTCTAAAAAGTATGGCCAAGGACTATTTTGTGAATATGTTCGCCACGACCCATTCTAGCTGTAACCGTTTAATTTCCTATGCAAGTCCAGCCCACTTAACAATGGAGCAAGCCCAGATTCTCATTAGGCCAATTACCCCTTCAGAAGTCCATGATGTTTTGTTCTCTATGGCCCCTATGAAATGCCCAGGGCCTGATGGAATTCAGCCCATCTTCTTTAAGTTGTGTTAGGACCTTTTAGTGCATCCAATTACTAATTTTGTGAAATCTTGTTTTGACAATGGTATGATTCCTCATGATATTAACCTTTCTTATCTATGCCTTATTCCAAAAATTGATAGCCCTATCACCTTCAAAGATTTTTGGCCAATTGGTCTCTGCAATACCATATACAAAATCATCACTAAGACTATTACTCATAGAATCCGCCCGTATTTGGCCAATCTTATCAATCCCCTTCAATCGAGTTTTGTTAAAGACCGTAGCATTGATGAAAATATTATCATCATTAAAGAAATGGCTCACTACTTCAATAAGGCAAAAAAAGGGAGGAACATAATGGCCCTAAAGATTGATTTAACAAAAACTTTTGACAGTATTGAGTGGAGCTTTATCCGGGAAACATTATATGGTTTTCACTTCCCGGAAAAATTAATTAACCTCATCCTCTCTTGTATCACTTCAAACTCCATTTCTATCTTTATGGAATGGTGAGGTTGTTGAACCCTTTCAGCCTAGCCGTGGTATGTATACGGCAAGGTGATCCTCTTTCACCATATATTTTTGTGCTTTGTTTGGAACGTCTCTCCCAAATGATAGAACATGAGGTTCATAATAAAAATTGGGATCCTGTTAAAATCACCAAAGACATAGGAATTTCCCACTTGTTTTATGCGGATGATGTTTTTCTATTTGCTAAGGAAAACTCTAAAAACATCAACACTATCAACTCCATTCTTCACTCTTTTGGTCAAGCCTCTGGGTTGTGTATCAATTTGAATAAATCTTCTATTATTTTCCCATCCAAGATGTCACATTGCATCAGGAGAGAGGATTCATCATTATCTGGTATCAAAAGCTCTTTTTCCTTTGGTAAGTATCTTGGAGTCATGATTAGGCCTAACAAACTTTGAAAGGGAGATTATCTGACCCTTCTTGATAAAACCAAAGAAAGAATAAGGGGTGGCAAGCCAAACTTTTGAACATGGCTGGTAGAACTACCTTGATTAAATCTGTCCTTAACACCTATCCTCTCTATGTCATGCAAACTAATCTCCTTCCTATTGGTGTTCTTAATGATCTGGATCGGAGTTGTAAACGCTTCCTATGGAATAAAGTGGATAGATCCCACTATATTCCCCGCATCAAATGGGATGTTTTTTGTAAACCAATGTTGCTAGGAGGGTTGGGAATTAGATCCCTTAGAAGATGGAATGAAGTCTTTATGGCAAAATTAGACTGGAAAATGTTAAACCCGCCTGAAAAATTATGGGTCAAGATTCTAATGGGAAAATACTTAACTAAATCCAATTTTATGGATGCTACTCCTTCTCCCTCCTCCTCCACAATTTGGAGAGATATCCTAAAAGGAAGAAAAATTCTGAAAAATGGCCTAATATGTACCATTGGTAATGGTAATTCTATCTCCCCGTGGTACCATTATTGGGTAGGTGACAGCCCTCTTTGCAATCACACTACTCTCCCTATTCCCCCTCACCTTGCTCATTGGTGTGTTAGTCATATTATCCAAAATGGAAAATGGGACATTTCCCAAATAGCTCACCTTATTCCTCCCTCTATTCAATCCCTAATCCTTGCTACTCCCCTTTCCACTATTGCTAAACCCTCTGATAAAATAAGATGGAAACACTCGAGCAATGGCCAATTCACCATTAAAACAGCTTATGCGAGTACTACTCCTCCAAATCTCTCATCCTCTTCTCAAAATTTTAAATGGAAAAAGATCCGGCAAATTGAAATTCCTTATAAATATAAGATGTTACTTTGGAATATTGTGCATACTATCCTTCCTGTTGGAAGTCGGCTCAAATCCAAAATACCTTCTTTTGACCCAACTTGTGTAAGGTGTGGTGATGCTGATGAGGATCATCTTCACCTATTCAGGGACTGCCCCTCTTCCTCGAGTTTTTGGAATATCATCTTTGCCAAAAACGTTGTTTCTAAAAAAATTGATCTTCTTCAATTTCAAAATATATAATCAATGGTGGGAGTGGATTACTTTTAACCTCAATCAGGATAGAAATTGGAAAGTGGATTTTGCTATTGCTATTTGGCATATATGGAACTACAGGAACACTGCTGTATTTGAAGGATCCATGACTCGCATCCAGAGCTTGTTTGTGAAATTCAATTCAGATCTGTTTTTCAACAACAAAATTTTGCAGACTCATAATGGTGTTCCCATTCGTGGTGGCTCCCTTATGGTGTGATCTCTTCCTCAAATGGGCTACAAGAAGCTGAATACAGATGGCAGTTGGAAGGGTGAGAACAAGGCAGGAGGTGGTGGTGTTATTCGAAATGATGATGGTTCATGGCTAGTAGGATTTTCTATCAAACTACGAGTTGTTTCTCCTGAAGCTGCAGAGCTGCTGACAATCAGAGAAGGTTTAATTGTTGCAAAAAAATTCAACCTCCATCACCTAGAATTGGAAACTGACGCGGATGCTTTGAAGAAAATGCTGGAAAATGCTGAAGATTACCTCCACCATGAGCTGGGGATGATAATTCAAGATATTGTTCGATTGCTTGATGAAGATTGGATTGTAATCATCTTGCATAGCAAAAGACAGGCTAACGCTGTTGCTCATGGGCTGGCTAAGAAGGGAGCTCAAATGCCTGATGATGAGAATGATATCAAGTATTATTACTACCCCCCGAGACCTGTGGCAAGAGAATATGAAAGAGACCCGAAAAGGAACTAGTTCCCCCTGGATGAAAGATCAGACTCCTGGGTTCATGTCTGATATTTGGTACTATCAAGTTATGACTGTTGTAACTACTATCCCTTACTTGCTTTCTACTCTGTTTAATGCTTTTGCATCCTATGTTTATGTAATGAACAGCATAAGCTGCCCCAAGGCCCTTAGGCCATATCTATAATATCTCTCTTTGGTGTGCGTTAAAAAAATCGTAATAATTGTAAGTTTGAAACTGATACGGCCAAAAAAATGAAAAGTTAACTTCATTTTTTCTTTGATGTGATTTATCAGTGCAAAAGATTGACACGAAGCAACCCTATACACTTAGTACTCCCTCCCTTTTTAAATATTTGCTCCACTTTTCTTTTCCGGCCATTTTTAAATACTTGCTCCATTTCCTTAGTTGGAAAGTTTTTACAATATTTAATTCATTTCTACCACCTAGTGGACCTAACAAATATCATATTTTATTCATTTCATATTCTCTCACCTCCAATTTCTCCACTACTTTTGCTTTTTACAATTTTTTATTCTTCCACCAACCCCACTACCTCCATATTTTATTACTTTCTCCAATTTCTCCTAAAACTCCGCGCATGGAGAAATGGAGCAATGACAAATTAGAGAGAAAATGAAATTGAATGACTTGATTATAGAAAATGGAATAGAATGACTTGATTATTATTCATCGATAGGTAGAGTATTTATACAAAACCTACGCTCAAAAGATAGGAAACAATATTCCTAAAGATATACTAACATAATCATAAACCATAAAGATATATTCTCAAAATAATATCTTAACATAAATATCCTAAATATATTATTCTCTGAATGATATCTACGGAAAATATGTCATACATATATTTTACGATATCTCATATCTCTAACACCCTCTCGCAATCGTAACGGCAATAACACGAACGTTGCGATTGGAAATTCTTCAATTTGTTGAAGCCGAGATGCACACTCTTGTGATGTTGGGGTCAAATTTTTGTTTCTTCTTTTTCAACGATGAGAACGGTCATCTTTTCGAACTCATAAGTCATCAATCAAACAGGAACGTCATTCTTTTCGAACCTGCAAATAACAATTTTGGTTTTTCCAGAGCAAAACCGAGCTCCAATCAAATATTGGTTTTTCCAGAGTAAACCACACTCAAATCTTTTATTGGTCTTTCAGAGTAAACCACACTCATATCCAAATGAGCAAAATCATGCTCGAATCAACTCACAAACCTTGTCTCACGGCACAAGGAGAACCAAATATATCTTGTCTCACGACACAAGAGAGACGTTTTTTTTTTTTTTTAATATTGCGTCAAGCATAACGCTATTTAATGTCTTCACCTCCAAAGATATGTTATAAGTGGAGAAAGTCCACTCACATACTCTCACAAAAAAATTCTCCCAAAAAAAAAATTCACATACACATATATGATACGTGTACCAACCCAAAAAAATAAAAATTTAATTAATATTGCACAGCGGAAGCAAAATTTTGAATCCCACCGGTGGGTTTAACTTTCTAACCCACCGGCAAGGGAAAAATTTTTGTGAGCGGTCCCAAGATTTAACCTGCTCTTGATACCATGACAAATTAGAGAGAAAATGGAATAGAATGACTTGATTATTATTCGCTCAAAAAATAGGAAACAATATTCCTAAAGATATACTAACATAATCATAAACCCTATAGATATATTCTCAAAATAATATCTTAACATAAATATCCTAAATATATTATTCTCTGAATGATATCTACGGAAAATATATCATACATATATTTTCCGATATCTCATATCTCTAACAAGCAAGTATTTAAAAACGGAGGGAGTAGCTGTAAGAAAATTTTGTTTGAAAAAGAAATGTAGCTGCCTTTTGACGGAGATGGGGATGTTGCAGCCTTATTTATGATGTGTTTGTCACTGTCAGTGCAAAGAGTAGTGTATTAAGGGTCTATTCTCATTGACTGAACTTAGCTGAACTGAACTGAACTGAAATGAATATTTTATAAGAGAAGGAAATTAGGAGCTGGACTGAACTGAACTGAACTGAACTGAATTGATCAATGACATTGTGACACATGTCACAAGTAACTAGTAAAACAGGTTACCAACCGGTTTTGTATCATTTTTGGCAAATACATGTGAAAGGTGGTGTTATTCTGGAATAATCAAAAGGTGGTGCTATTATTGGAAGACCGCCCAAGGTGGTGTTATTTTTGACAAATTTTCCTAATTACTATTGAAATGTGGGGCAGTTTGTGCAATGTATGTATGACCAAGGATATGACAATATGACACCATTGACATTTACCTCAATTTTTTCTCGGGTAACTATTTGCAATTGGCTTTGTGATGGTGTGACAGTGTCCGAAATTGTGTTATTGGATGTTATTGATGTGGGAAAAAAAATCAAGATCATTACAAATAGCCTCTTGCAATTCAAACCTACAGTTTCTAATTAACCAAATTCGACAATCAACAAAATTGCAACTTACTTTAGATAAGCTATGAGCCACTACATTACCCAACCTTTTGATGAAAAAGAAAACTTTAGAATATCCTTTATACATAAATAATAAAAGTCAAAGATGATGATTTTATCACGGTGATTATTATACATAAGTTTAATAAAAGTAATTATATATATCAATATAAATTAACCTTCTTTCCATGTGGAATTTTTTTAGAAAAGTCCCACATTGAATGATGAAAACATATCAATGGATATAATATCAAAAAACATTTTATCATAGGAATATCTTCTATTTTTCTAAATTAATTAATAATGAAAAACGTAAGTAACAAATAACGCACAATACCTGTCTTCTCTCCTCTCTCTCTTCTCTCCAAAACCCTAGACTCCATTGTTGAATTTTAATGGAGCTTCCATCGATTTTAACCGGTGGAAAGCCCCAATCCTAGTTTCTTTAAAGCTTTTTTAGGTTTTCTAGTAATGCTTCCTCCTTTTGAGAGGAATTTTTCTCTTTCGAAAGAAAGGGTTTCCAACCTCCTTCGAAATACAAGGGTTTTTCGACCTCCTTCGAAAGACAAGGTTTATCTCCTCTTTTCAAGGTAGAAATTTCTTAGTTTTGAATCCATGATATTAAATCTAATGGATTGTCGTGAAATTATTTCGTTGGTGAAAAAGTTATCAAGTTTTCGAATGCATACAGATGAATCAGAAGAAAAACATCCTCACGGTTACAAAGGATCATTAGATTGTCTCTCCAACAAGGCTGTATTTTCCAGCGATATAAGCGGAAGATGTTCCATAGTGCAAGATCTACTCGACGATCGTAGTTTTTATGAAGGAAAATTTTATTTGATTCAATATCTTATGTATTTGTTAACGTCGAATCTATATTGTAGATGTCGTATGACTTTTAATTAATGAAATATTTTTGCTATTAAAAAAAAATTAATTAATAATGAAAACAGGTTTGGTACAAGGAATAAGTGTATCAGTTGTAGTTTTGATTTAATACATCACTAAGTTAATCAGGGCGAAAATTTTAGGTTGAATTTTTCTGATTAATTTAAAACTTTCAATTGAACCCATATTCGAGTTTTTGAAAGTAATTCCACAATAATATAATCAACCTTGATAGTATTGGCAGCATTTTGTATATACTTCTTCATTATTCAAGGAAGAATCTCAGGCCAATTAGTTTAATTTCATGTTGAAGCAAAATTGATTGTAGTCACCTTGTGTATCGAGTTAACTTTTTTCCATTAGTTTTATTTTCGATTCGGCTATTATGGCAGTTGCATATATGAGCATTGAAATTTGCGTAAATAAATAAAACAATAATAGGAGTATTTTGTAAGAACAAAAAGAAATTGTGTAAAAAAGAAAATTAAATAAACAAGAATATTTTATTGTATGACTAGAACAATGGGATGCAGTATATATATTGTTTTCCCAAATATATTGGCCTATATATAATATCATGTGTCCTTATAAATTACAAACAAGTGTGTATATGCTCGCAATAGGTTAATATCTATCTGTAATATTATTAAAACTCAATGGGATAACATGGTATCGCCATGTGTCATCTTTTCTTTAATAAAATGAACATTTGTCAAAAATAACACGACCTTTCACCGGTATTCTCAAAATGAAAACGACCTTTGGATTATCTCAAAATAACACGACCTTTGACACATATCTTCCATAAATTGAACAAAAAAACCGGTAATTGTTTTACAGGTTACATTTGACACGTGTTTTGTTGTTATTTGTTAAGATTTTTTTTAAATATTAATGATCTTAATTAAAAAAAATTGAAATTAACCAAACACCACCTTCTTCTTCGTGATCCCCTCCCTACCTCTACCTCCATCTCCACCACACACTCCCCGAAAACCACCCCAACCCAGCCAACCACATCGGAAACAACCCCGGCCCACTCCCTAAGTCTGCCCCCTCCCACCTTATACTCAAAACAAACCCACGTACATATCCTCATCCATCACCTTGAAACCATCGCTAAACCACCGCATCTATTCCTAAAATCGTGAAATTGCCGCTCCACCCTTGAAACCCAATCAACACCCTAACCTATGGGAAAAGAGAGTAGAGAGAGCTTGCGTGAAGGAGAGGGAGGTGAATAGGTGATAGCATCTGATCGAAATGTGGTAGGGAGGGGTGACGAAATCGGGAACAGGGTAGGAATTGGGGGCCGAATTTGGGGACAAGATGGAAGGGGGTACGGAATCGGGGATGGGAATTAAAGGGCGCCGGAAAAGGGATCAAAGGGAGGTCTAGCGTCGATGGGGTTGGGATAGGAAGACGCTGGCGAAGATAGGGGGATGTGCAGTGGAGGAGGAGGGGCGGTAAAGCTGGTAGGGCTGACTGGGTTTTTTTTTTTTTTTTTTTATTAATAAGTTTTTTTTTATGTTTTAAGTTTTTTAATTTTTTTAATTTTAAGGTTTTTTTTTAAAAAAATGAAAATTATATAAAAATTGACCAATGATACTTTGACACGTGTCATAGGTAACCTATTAAATAGGTTACCAACGGATCACGTTTCATTTATGGAAGATATGTGTCAAAGGTCGTGTTATATTGAGATAATCCAAAGGTCGTTTTATTTTGGGAATACTGGTGAAAGGTCGTGTTATTTTTAACAAATTTTCCTTATATTAAAGAAAAGATGACACATGGCGATACCATGTTATCCCATTGAGTTTTAATAATATTATAGATAGACCGGTGAAAGGATATGACACCATTGACATTTACCTAAATTTGTTCTCTTGTAAGTATTTGCAAATTGGCTTTGTAATGGTGTGACAATGTCCGAGATTGTGTTGTTGGATGGTATTGATAAGTGAAAAAAATCAAGATCATTACAAATAGCCTCTTGTAATTCAAAACTATACTTATTTTGTAACTTACTTCAACTAAGCTATAAGCCACTACATTATACAACCTCTTGATGAAAAAGAAATAGAAAGACCTGCAATCACTTGTGAACTTTAGAATATCCTCAAAGATGATTTTATCACAGTGATTATTATACATACGTAAGTTTTAATGAAATTAATTATATATATCAACTATTATGGATATAATATCAAAAAGCATTATAGTTTAGATAATATCTTCTATTATACCTTGCAATCTACAACACTATATTATATTTCATTATCACGGATTTTATAAACAACAAAGCACGATCATGTTTGCTAAATTAATTAATAATGAATGGTAAATTAATTAATAATGAAAACAGATTTAATACAAGGCATAAGAGTATCAGTTGTAGTCATGTGATACATCAACAATTAAGAGGTATGCCATGAAAGGCTAAAAGAATTATACATATCTATTTCTTATGTTATTAACATCTCATTTTTGTAAAATTTTATATTTGAAGAATGAGTAATTCCGCTAATTAATCCTGTATCTTTCATTTTCTTTTATAATTTAATGAAAATTTATTATCCTACTGAATTTAGGTTGAATTTTTCCTATTAATTTAAAACTTTCAATTGAACCCATGTTTGAGTTTTTGCAAGTAATCTTTGTGTGGGTGCCACAATAATATAATAAACGTTAATCCAGTTGCCACCAATTTGTATATATTTCTTCACTATTCAAATAAACATCTCTAAATCAATTTGATTTGGGTCAATTAATTCATATTGTTTTAAAATTTAATTAGATTAATTAGTTTAATTTCATGTTGAAGCGAAATTGATTATTCTAGTCACATTGTGTATCAAGTTAACTTTTTCGATTAGTTTTATTTTAAATTTGGGTATTATGGATTGGGTTGCATAACTGAGCATTGAAATGTGTATAAATAAATGAAACAATAATAGTAATTGTGCAAAAAACAAAATTAAATAAAAAAAGTTTTTTTTTTTTTGGGTGTTCCATCCGATTCGCCTTTTGGGCTAATCTGTATTCGGGGATTAGTTCTGAGTGGTAAAGTTCTAGTTCCCTTCCAATTATTATTGTGGACTAGAGCAATGGAGTGCAATTGCTTGTAATTTTGTAAATATTTGGAAACCATATACTTCCTCTGTTCTGTTAATATTGCAACAAGGAGGAAATTACGCATCCTAAAACACATTTTATATGCTAAATATCTACAATTGTGTAAGTGTAAAAATTATAAAAAGTTGATATTGTGAAAGTATTATATGAGACGAATCCAACAAGATCCCACTTGACCATATTTTGCTTAACGTATAACTCATATTATATGGTCAAACAAGAGTGATGAATAGTGCAAAAAGTCCATTGTTGCAATATTAATAAAACGGAGGAAGTATTAGAATATATCTAGCAAGACAAGTTGATATTGTATTTCCAAATATATTGGCCAATATATAAATATCGTGTGTCCTTATAGATTACATACAAGTGTGTAAATCCTCATAATAGGTTAATATTTTCTTGTAAAAGGCAAACAGTAGTATCTCTAACTAACAATATATATATAATATAGTTGTATAAACTTTAAAAAAAATCGGGTGTACAATAATTATTGTACATCCACTATAAAGATAGACTAGATTGATCAAAAGTTACCTCTAAAATAAATAAAAGTTACCCTAATATGCATAAAAGTAATCCAATACAAATAAAAATTTTTAGTAAAGAATCACATTTTAAATGACTAAAAATCAATTATTTGTGTTAAATGTAATTAAATTACCATTATACAACTTTTCTTATTGTCTATTTATATAAAAATTGTATCATGTTAAAAGTTACCCAAAAAAAGGCAAAAAGTTACCCTAAAATTAGGTAAAAGTTACCCTTATACTGCTCGATGTACAATAAAATTAGTGTAAACCGGGTATATACAAAAGTTTTTGATATAGTTGCAGCTATATATATATATATATATATATATATATATATATATATATATATATATATATATATATATATATATATATATATATATATATATATAATATAGTTGCATATTACCACGATGTCAGCATACATGCATCAAAATTAAGACATACAACATGTCAATAAAAAGCCTTCAACTTCCAATAATTATTTCATAATCATTATTATGTTACAACTTAGAAGAACTAAATACTGAATAAGAATACATAGATCATTTCTAATCAAGTATTTGAATTGAAAACTAAAGGGAAAAAAATAAATGTACGTGGGCACAAAACAAAATTGTTAGAAATTAATTAAATCAGGAAACTAAAGGAAATAGGTAGACACGTATACTAATACTACCGCCATCCAGACCTATTTAGTCGTCACATTACTAGTTCAAATTACACTAAAAATAGGACAATAAAACTTCGTTCTGGATGGAGGGAGTATTTAGTATATAATTTTTCTGGAGGACTCTCATTCACTTAACTAAACCTAGGAAACAAATGCATTCCATCACTACTCAAATTAAAATGCGTACCTACTAATTGCTGTTTGTCATCCTTGGAAAAATGTATGTGCACAAACAAATACTATTAATAATAATTTGGGTTTTCAAGATTGAAAACATCATCAAATTCACCTTCATGATGATCAAACGAAAGCTCCGATGCAATCGTTGGGGAGTTAGCAGCCGAGGTAGATGATGGATGGACACCATTTTGTTGAATCAAAGCACCTTGTAATTGATGATCAACTTCAATATTATTCTGATTATTGTTATGATCATTGAAGTTGTTATTCATTAGACATTGAGAAGATTGGTATGTTGTGTATGTACTTGAATTGGTAGGAAAATTTCCATGATCAACAAAGTTATTATTAGCACTATGATGAAGCAATGAATTAAAGGATGAAGGGAAGGAAAAGGAAGGACATTTATTTTTTAGGTTGATATTATTATTATTATTATTATTATGAGTGTTAATAATAGGTTTCATGTCTTCAACATTATTGTCTCTTTTGAAATTCCACATGATTTTTTGTGGTGGTTGTTGAGAATGTGGATGTTGATGAGGAGTGTAGATTAGGGTTTCAATAGGTTCGGATTTGGGTGTAAGGTTTGGAAGTTGGAAGGACGAGGAGGAGGAGGAAGCTGCCTGAGAACAGGTGTGTTTACCGCGATAAGTGACATCAAAGGAGCTAGGATCATCATCACTTCTTTGCACTTGCTTTGTGGCCAAACACCCTTGGAAAACTCTATGTGTACACCTATAATATGCCCTGCAAATTAACATCAAGATCATAGTAATTATTATTGTATTAGATGAAATAATAAACACCTTTAGGTGGTGTTTAGTATGAACATTGTAAAGGAATGGAATAAGAGAGGAGAATGAATCATTTAATCACCTTTTCATTTGTTTGGTTTAACCATGAAAATAATCACTTAAATTTAACTCCTTTTCTTTTTTGTTTGAGAAGCTACAAGGTAATTGTTATCTTAGCTAGGTTTTAAAGAGGTAATTATTAACAAATTAAATTGGCTGAAATCATTATCTAATACTTATAGGTAATGGTAATCGTTACCCAAACCTTTTAATTTCCACACAAGGAATCACACATTATAGATAATGGTAATCGTTACCCAATACTTATAATAAATTAAATAAGCTGAAATCATTACCTGATTAATACTTATAGGTAATGGTAATTGTTACCCAAATCTGTTTCCGACCATGCAAATTAAATTAAAAAAAACACACACTATATATGTTCCCTTAATTTCCACACAAGGAATCACACATTATTTGTCCCGTTAAATTCCATATTTGTGGAAGTAAAGTATTGACTTGTTTAATTAGAATGCGTGTGGTAGATGATACAAGTATATAGCAATAATCGAACTTATTAATCATGCAATCGTTATTATTGTACTTAAAAATGTCATTCAAAAAAATATATATAATTGTATAAGTTATCACTGATAATTCATGGATAGGTGTCAATTTATAAATTAACTCTTTAATTAGCTGGAAGAATGCATGATTAATGACTGAACTACAACCAGAGTTTGCAAAGTACTGTATACAATGAGTACGGATTAATGGATTATTATATACTAATATTGGTATCTGTTATTTGAAGCTTCTGTTATGCTTTAATTTCCTTGTTTTATGGACATTCATATATATGATAAGGATAAAATATGCAATAATATTGTATTAATTAAATAATAATTAAGTAATCCTAATTATGTACTGATAACATTACATACCTTGGAAAATTGGCTCCAAGAATGTCCTTTTGTCCATATTTTCTCCAATTATAACCATCTTCAATTGGTCCTTCGAGTCCACTGCTAGTAGAACCTTGCACTCTTTGTGTAATTCGAGGAGAAATCCTTCTGTAATACGAAGTACATAGTATAGTTAATTTGATCATAAGTTTAATTAAGCACGATTAATGAAATTGATTTGATGATAAAAATGGCACATATTGATGAGGGTATCTTTATCACAAAAGTGTAATGATTTTCAAAACTAAGACCTACAAATTAAATGATATGATAAATTAAACATAGAAAACAAAAAAATAATGTCTATAATCATGTTTCTTCCTTTTTATGCACAAAAAGTAAACAATACTACAATAACAAAACACAAAAAGTAAGAATCAAATTTGAGCTAGAAAAGTTTGTAAATAAAGGTGTGGATATACACAACTTTATCCCTATATAGTCAACGACTATAGGAAACCACAAAATGTAAACCTTTCTTTAAACTGGATCTCTGTCGAAAATTATCTAGTTTAATGAGCCAAATTGAATCTTCACATGGTAGACACTTACCTCTTTTTAGAGTCATCTTTGTATTCAGCTGGATCTCTGAAATCTCCGTCAGAATCTAAGCTTTTAGGGCTTCCACTAAAGGAATTAGGGGAGTCATTTGTTGCAGGAGTTGTCAGCTGAAATTGAAACTGGTTCGTTGAATCATATTGCAAGATCTGTAATGACCTTTCAAATTTGGCCAAAATGTCTTTAGCCATCAATCCATATGCTTTATTGGAAGATGAGTGTATCTCGTTGCCAAGACCCAACTGAAGTTCCCTAGTAAGATCTCTCCCTTCAACAAGCACATTCACCAAACTCTTTGAACTCATATCATTCACATTGCTCCCCATTATTTTTCTTTATTTCTTACCCAAAATAAGCCCTATAAAACCAACATATATATATGATTCAATCAATATATATACCTCATATATTTCTTGCTAACTAAAACTAAACACAAAATACTAATTATTGTAAACTTATATATATATAATTCAAAAATGGAAAGATAAGATGATTAAAAACAAATTAAAAAGGGACAACATGAGAGTCAACTACACAAGTTGCAAACTCATACTAGTAAATAAACACAAACAAGTTGAGGATTTTGATATGGATGAATCTTTCAATGGCGCCTAGCTAGCACACGCAAGTTGCACAATGGCTTTAGCTAGCTCTTCAACAATCGGGGGAGCCGGGTCGTCGTGCCACCCTCTCGCGAGATCCCGAGATCGAATCTCAAAGAAGCATGCTCATCATGTAAATAGCTAGCTAGATCGAATAGAACAAGGGAATGATAAAGAGAGAAAGGGTAAAGAGTGTGTTAATTACTCACCTTTGAATTAGCTAGCAAGCTAAAAAGATCAAGTATTTGAGAATATATGACTTGTTTCTACGGTCAAATGTGGCTCGACTATTGCACACGGTCTTGACTATTAACGTAAGATAAGGTCAAGAAAATAAAGTGGAATTTTTTTAAAGTGGAATATTATTAATCAACTTATTGATAACCATAGTTAATTAGTTTGTATGTACTTGTCACTTAATAATAAAAAATATTTATCCGCGTTTCTTACTCCTAAGTTTTTATTAGAAATAATATTATAGAAATGAGAAATTTGCCTATTTATAGTAGCTAAATTGATTTTTTTTTTCTTTTAAGCTATCTCGACTAACGATACTAATTAATCATAGTATTATCATTTTATTTTATTTTTTAGCTTTTTTAATAATTACTTGTTCAAAAAATTAATTAGGAGTAGATTGTGAAGTTGTTTCGTCCAATGATGTCATGATGACATGGCATAATACCGTATTGACATGTGGCATGATCTAGGTGGCACCAAACATCAAATTTTATGTTAGTAATATATCTTGAGGGGAAATGTGTGAGTGATCTTTGTGTTATGATTAATGGACAGCATTAACATGTGTTAGCATATATGATGTTGTTACTCATCAATCCTTTAAAAGCTAGAGAGGGGTTAACTTGTATTGCCTACTTAGACATGTTGATTGTTTTAAAACATGTCATATTTCTACTTCTCGTGAATTTGTCAACTAAACAATACAATAGAATTTTATTTTCTAGAATTTTTAATATTCTTTGATTTGATTTTATTTTTTTTTTTATTTTTTTTTTGTCAACCAAACCACACCTGAATTTAATAGATACTATTCTTAATGACTCACTTGATCAACTTTAATATTGATATATAATTTCATTATATCACCTACGACTATTTTTTATTAATGTTTAATTATAGAATGGAGATAATATCTTGTACAAAGAATGACATAAGTACTTTTTTTATTTTCCAGATTACTACTATAGATGTTTAACTAGATTAAACCCCGTGCAATGCACGATTGTTAAATAATTTAATGACAATAAATTTTACCAAAAATAATGGATATAAATATTATAAATAGACTTAGTAGTAAAAAGTATGAAATATTGTGAAAGAAATTAATTAAACATGTTATAGCTAGTGACAAATTTACAAAGGGCAATTTGATATTTAAGGACATTTATTTTAGATTTTATACAAACTAAAAGTCATAATTTAATTACAATAAGTTTTTTTTAGTAAGTGGTTTTGGAGGGAAAACTTTTTATAATATTTTGTCAAATGTTGGCCATGTTTGGTAAATGGCTTTTTGGTGGCTTTTTGGTTAGCTTTTGGCTTTTGGCTTTTTTATGAGGTCAAACAGCCAAAAAATGTGTTTAATAATTGGCTTTTTAGCCAGTGAAAAAGCTGGCTTTTAAGCCAAAATAAAAAAGCTGCTTTGAGTAGCTTTTTTGTTGGCTTTTGGCTTGTTGGCCCACAAATTATCTAATAAACAGCCAACTACCAACAATTAATTTACCAAACACTTTTATAAACAGCCAGGTTTAACCGCCAATTTCAAAAGCCATTATAAACAGCCAAACATACCAGCTGGTCAAACAAGTCAAGTGAACCAGCCAACAGCCAACCGCCAACAGCCACTTGCCAAACAAGGCCGTTCTCTAAGTTTCGCCTTTAGTATAATGTAATTGATTGATTATTATTTTAAAACATATGGATAAAAAAAAAAAAAAAAAAAAAAAAAAAAAAAAAAAAAGAACCAGTTCATAGTAGTATGACTAGTATCTATTCACAAAAAAAAAAAAAAAAAAAAAAAAAAAAAAAAAAAAAAATTACTTAAATTGGGTTTCCAACTTTTTTGCAAGTACATAGACTACATATATACTGAATGAAGTAACCTCATTCTACTATTTCTTGTGAAAAGGAATATGAATTATGTACCACCTGATCCTATTGCTAGATCGTTGCATAATACAAGTGCTCACCAACTATCCGCCAACACTAACAAACGAGAACTATAAAAAAAAATTGGAAAATTGCTAATTTAATTCTTAGTTCATACTCAATAAGGATAATTATTTCATAATAGAGTATATACCATAAATTCAATTATACACTAAACGCACATAATTTTGTCTAAATTAACATAAAATATTTAAAACAACTTAATCTATGAACAACAACCCAATATTTAAAATAATTAATTAAAAAGTAGAAGGGTTGAAAAAAAGAGTATATGACATCAGCATGAAAAGCCATGCTTACGTCGAAAATAAATAGGTCATCCATTATGGTCAGACCATCCACGCACTAAGCTCAATCCTAGCCTCAATATATGGGATATGTTCCTATTATTTTAAAACCTTAATTCATTGGAAATTAAAACATCTTTTAACTTTGAATCATCTCCTAATTATAGTAATGTAATAATATTGTTTTCTTTAATTGTTTACTTAGGTTGGTGTGCAGTATGCACATTCAGCACATTTAGGGCGAAGATTCCGCTTGCTAGATCTCCCTTTCCTCGCTTGTTGGGACAATTGTACAAAAAATTTGTTCATACTTCTTATCCACACTCTCCGATGTGGTTAGATCGACATTGCTAGAGGTGCGCAATGACCGTGCCCTCTATACTCGAGCTGGTTTTTACGGTTTATAATCCCCTTATAAAACGATCTGTCTATATTATATAACAAGTTGGTTGTGCATAAGCCACATTGTCAAACTGCACATGGCTCAAACCAACACCGGCCAAGACACTAAATTAAATAGGGTGTTTTTTTTGTCAAAAACTACCTTATACAACCTAAAATTTGTGATAAACTACCTTGTAAAAGATAAAATGTTGTAATATACTACCTTTGACCGAAATTCCACCGTTGACTTAATTTTAGGATGTTGATACTCCTTAGAACACCCCCCAAACCACCGTGAGGGTTGGTTTTCAACGTGGTAAGGTTATTTTCAGGGTGGTTGGAGGATATTCCGAGTTGGTGAGGGTAGATTAGTGCTTCCGGATGGTGGTTTTTAGGGTTAGAGGTGGTGGTTTTGGGGTTGAAAGGTGGTTTAGATGTGGTGGAGACGATTTCAAGCAAGTTGTGTTAGTTTTGGGAATGAATTGAAAGCGGTGATTTTGGGAGTGTTTTGAGGTCGATCAACGGTGAAAATTCGATATATGTAGTATTTTACAATATTTTACCTTTAATTTTCTTAGGTAGTTTTTTTTATAACATTTTACCTTTGTTAGGTAGTTTATCACAACACTTTTTTAAATTGGTAGTTTTTCGCAAAATATGGGTTTTATTTGATAGTTTTTGACAAAAAGCCCAATTAAATAATACAAGTACAAGTATATATATATATATGTATATATATGTATATATATATATGTATATATGTATATATATATGTATATATATGTATATGTATATATATATATATATATATATATATATATATATATATATAACTCAATAAATTTTTGTGAAATATGGAATTACGTGAAATTATTATTAAAATTATAATTATAACATTATGATCATATATACATGCAAGGTTTAATATGAGTAATTAGTTGTGGATATCTGTCAAATTGATTAACTGGGACTTTCTCATTTTACTACATATGAAGTATATTCTTCCATAACTTAAACTAGCTAGCTAATGTAATTGATACCTATATTGTCACACAGATAAACATAAACATAAACTTATACTATGATGGTATGCCATTTATTTAGTACTACTATTGTACTAATATTCGATCCGACAAAATATTAGTAGTACAATAATAGTAATAGTAGTAGTACTAGATTGAAATCTACAGTGAGTATCTATCTCCCTATTGTTAATTTCTTGGGAGAAAGTGCAGCCATTCAGTGATTGAGATGCCAACACATTTGTTATTGCTGATGAATAATCAAAAAAATAAGTAATGTAAATTACATTACATTAATCATTGTTACAGTAAAATGATAATATAATTAAATCAAGAGTTTGTCCTTACCAATTTATATTTCCATTTTCGTGCATGCCCTATTAAATATTAATACTTTCTTTATTTATTTATTAAACAGAAAATGACCTCTAATTGTATAGAATCCAGGAAGCTCAACCTACTAGGGTAACATAAAATACATACAGGAATGAATATACGGTAGAATCAATTTATCATGCTTTTTTTAGACTAGATTTTATGTGCTTCTAATGTGCATGTATAGAAGTAGAACGACGCTTTTAGTGAGAATCATACAGAATAAAACACCCGATCTTATTGAGAATCTTGCAAAATAAAATGAATATATAAGAACTAAGAAACAATGTGAGGTTTTGAAGACGCTCAAAATCTCACTAGTGTTATTCTTAACATTTTTCATAACATATACTGTATCATCTTCAAAAGATACGAGTTTTATAAAACAATGTGTAGTGTATGCATGTATAAGAAAAAAAAAATGGTGATTCTGTAATCAAATTGAGATTAAAGAACATAGCAGACCAAGTTATGATGTCCGGCCAAGTGCCAACTAGATATACCTAGGTCACATGGACAATTTCATAAAACTAACCTTAATCAACTTATATATCAGATTAGAGTTTGATAATTAATTTGACAAAATTCTATTTCCACGCCCAATAGAATAATAGATCGAGGAATAATCATCTTTTGACCAGAATTGAAAAAGGCTGGCATTTGCATTTAATTATAGTCAAGTTGTACCATTTTGTCAATCTTAATTTAAATAAATGCAATATACAAACATTACTCCGTATTAGCCAACCCTAAATTTGACAATGAGCCAAATTGATGATTTTCTTAATTACTCTCCAAGTCTCATTAGCTCGGAATTAAAGATGCATACCTTGGGTATATAGTCTATATACCAATTCAAGGTACATCCTCTTGAATTTGGACTGATGGGGTTGTTCACCTAAAATGTTTAAGATAGTAAGTTATTGAACTAATGAGCAAATTCACATTTGAGTGAAAGTTTTGTCTCACATCAATCAAATAAATGTAAAGAGTGAGGGGTATTGAAAAAAAATATATTTAATTTTTGTGACGGATATGGCCGAGGAAGCCCCAGTTAATCAATTTGATAAACAAAATTTGTTTATCAAATGGCAAAATGGTAAATAAAACAACATAAATGCCCAGTCATCATGGCATTTTCGTAAATATATCAACAACAGTGGGACACATATTTACTAAAAATTTGTTGATTTATTTACAATTTTGCCATTTGATAAACAAATTTTGTTTATCATATTGATAAACTTGGATTTTCTGAATATGGCCTAAACCCGTTTAACAAAAATATGTGTACAGACAAGTCTATTGCTTTTTGCTTGATGCTTGATTGCTTGGATTTAGAGCTTTGAAGTTTGAAGATCTACTTTCTGCGTGGCCCAAAAAAAAAATGCGGTCCAACGTTCAAGAGATCGGTCTTTCTGGGCCCAAAAGATATTCTACTAAGTTGGTTGGCAATGGATAATCGCTCTATATTACGTAAAACCCTTTGGAATTTTGGATGATCAAAATTCAAAAGGAGCTATTTTCTAATCCTATAAAAACTACACCGTAATTAATTTATGTTCAGTAAAACTATAAATAAGATAAGTTTAACAAAACTAAATAAATGTAGGAAAAAAAAAGTATCATCATAGAACAAATATGATACTCGTACATCATAGAACAAATTAATAAAATAAAGGCTTGTTTACATTTACTAAACTGAGTTGAATTGAACTAAAGTAAATTAAATTGAACTGAATAAAGTTGAAATGAATATTTTATGAGATAAGGAAATTGGGAGCTGAATTGATTAGAGCTGAACTGAACTGAAACTAAGTTGAAGTGAACAAACCCTAAGTTTAATCGATCTAAATAATTTTGATTTAATAAACACTTGGTATTATTTTAGTTTGAAAAATATATGGTAAAGAGAACATATTAAAATTAAACAAGTAATACTTTGTAAACTAAGGAGTGTCAAAATATATGCAAAGTCTCGTTTCTCATTATAGGTTTTTGTTTGGGTTTAAATATCTTCTTGTATATAATAAGATGGTGACACTTGTTAATTATTCGTGGATAATTATAAAGTTATGGTTATTGTGGATATAATTGTAGTTTATTAATGAAAAAAACTCCAATTTAAAAGTTGCCACCAAAAATAAGAAGGGTCAAAAAAAAATATCTCATGGCCATAATGTAGCAACGTAAGGTCCTTGAAGCCACCCAAATACAAATAATTTGAGTCAATTCCAAATCTTATGCACGTGGCAAATACATCATCCATTAAATTATATTTTAGCTGCCGTGGCACATCTTTGTTCCATGCTGGCTGTCTATCGTACTCATAAATTAATTACTCAACTTTTAAATTTTTCTATCAAATAAATTACTAAGAGAACTCTCTTTTTAAAAATCCAACTTTCATATCTACATGTACTATAAAATTATGTTTACCCGTAGGAAGTATATAAATAATTTGAGTATGATAGTATGCATTAGATGTACATTATAATATAATAGAGTATATAAAATATATTCTCAGGCTTCAATTCAATCACTAATTTAATCTTTTATATAATGCATCATGCATATGTTACCTTTATAAAGTTTTACGATTATGTTTTAAACAAAAATGTTAAAATTTTAAACATTACGAAACGACCTATTAGTTTTAACAATTACATTGGTTAACCTATGCAAAAAGAAAGCAGTTTCTAAACTTCATATACCTCAAAACAAATTTTAATAACTTGAGATATACGGAGTAAAAAAAAAAAATCAAAAATAAATTTAAGACAATTTCATAACAAATAAGTTTTTTTTTTCTTTTTTTTTTCATTTTGACTCACATTAATAATTTTAGCTAAATAAGGTGAAATAAAATAATTTCAGACAAAATAAGTTGAATTAAACAAAATTCAAGGTTAAAATTGGCAAGGAGTATTGCATTTACGTTTGTTTTTTTTTTTTTTTTTTTTTTTTTTTTTTTTTAGAGAAAGTGTGTTGTATTCACTTTGTAGTAACTAATAATATCATCAACTCAAAGTATTATCCGAACCCAAGAGACTGTTCTGCACCCGAATTATTTACTCACTAAACTTTACTCATTTTAAATGATCAAATTTAAAATGAACAAAAATCAATGAGCAAAATAATATTATAATAATTTATTTTAAGCTATATTAATTCAAATTCAACTTTTCAACATACTCCATAGTGTTACATAAAACTGGTTCCACGTCACTAAAAAATCCAGTAAAAATAGAAATGTAGAATTCTCTGCCAAATTGTCACTCGTTTCTTTGTTTCTTCTCTCTCCTCTAAGCTTGTGGTTGCCATAATTTTCCCATAAATTCATTTTCTATTTTCTGGCTTCTTTATTTTTAAAGCAAATTCTTTTAATTTTTAGTACCAACACTCAACTTATTTTCTTCCCATTTTCTTTGATCTAACAAAAGCAACGCATTTTTGTATCTGGGTTTGCGCCATAATCTCAAATTTCTAAGCTTTTTGGTCTATTTTCCAATTGGGGTAAGTTTTCTTTCATTTTTTTTTAATTTTGTTTTGAAAATAATTATACTTGCTTAAATTTAAGATTCTTTATTTTTTGTACTTGTGTTAAGCTAGAAATTGAGGCAAAAATATTATTGTTGATCATATTAGAATTTTTTTTTGAAAAAAGAGAGTTTATATAAATATATTGAAGTGAAATTGTGCATAAGATTGAATGAGTGATGGCATGGTTCAGCTGAATTATTGCTGTTGTAATTATTGACGGCTTATGATCATTCTCATAATTCGGGTAAATATGCCAAATTTATATGGCCGGACTATAATTTATTTTTATCCAATTTGATATATATTTGTTTGTTTGTTTATCATTCTGTTGTAGATGTCGTATGACTTTGAATCAATTATGTTATCGTTCTTATATAAAAGGTGTAGGAGGGGATTGATCCCTCTTTGGTAAAATGGGCAAATGTGCATATTTGATTTTGACATACCTTAAATTAGGGTGCCTAAGGTCAAGGTGTGAACCAAATACCAATGGAGTGTATATTGCATATAGAAGAGATTTTCGAGTTTACTCGGTGAGGGAGCAATACAAGTTTATGTACTCAGAATTTTTTGTGAAGTTGATATTTGTGATGTGATGAAAGATGAACTCATGTAGTCTTGGATACATTCATATGAATGGGAATCAAGGACATTGTTTAGACTAATTTCAGTTGGATCGTCTGTCTTTGATTGAATTTATCATTTTATTATGTGAATTATAGGATTGTTCAACTAGCACAAGAGGTTTCCTAGAGTTCTTCCTACCAAAGAAGTTAGGAGAATATGTATGTATGAGAATTTGGTTATGAGAAAGTGTAAAATTAAGTGGGTCTAACAAGTGGGGCAGGAGAAGAAAGATAGGGAAAATCTATTTACTTAATACCAGTACAATTCAAACAGTAAAGAAAATTTGGGATGAACTTTAAGGAATAATTTGAAACTAGTAGTGTAAAAAAACTTTTTAAGGAACAGGGAGAGTATTAGGAAGTGCTTTTAAAGGAAATAGTAAAAAGATGTGGGGGGAGTGCAAGTCTTTTGTATATTTGTAGTTGCTATTTGGTGCCTTGGTGGGTTATCTTCCATATTGTTCCTGTGTTT
This sequence comes from Chenopodium album, assembly GCF_948465745.1. Lineage (NCBI taxonomy): Eukaryota > Viridiplantae > Streptophyta > Magnoliopsida > Caryophyllales > Amaranthaceae > Chenopodium > Chenopodium album. The sequence continues at coordinate 4,403,116 of NC_137838.1, forward strand.
TGAACTATTTTACTCTACATTACACATATCACCTCGAGTATGACACTTTGACATGGATATGGTCATATGGGAACTTCTGTTTGGACCTTAAAAATGCAACTTTTTTCATAAATGCTGAGTTGGCATTTGGGCATGTATTAATACTGATCCTAGTGATCGAGTTTGAATAACATGTGTTTGAGAAGACTTGTCTAATTTATTGGGAAAATAATTAGTAAGAGTCTTAAGAGCCAGTGGCAATAACTTATTATCGGTAATCTAGAAATACTTGAATACCTATTAATTTATGGTCTCATATTCTAGCTATTGCTCATAATCCATAACTTGCAGGGTTTTTCTGCAGTAAACACCTTCTGCATAGGAAGTTGATATGGGAGTTGTGACTGTTTCAGTCTCAGCTTCTCGAGCATCTTTAGGATTAAGCAGAAGATCAACAGCTCATCAATCTAGTTCTAACGGACCCTTAATTCTGGGGTTCAAAGTAGACAAAAACAAAAAGACAGCCTTAGTTGCAGTGAGTGAGCCTAGCCGTTTACATGCAGAGACAAAGAAAGAGAATCAAAAGAGATTAAGATCAGTCACAAAGCCTGTGAAAAGAGTTCGTGCTGCTAGCATAGCTGAAGCTTCTCCGTACTCCTCTGAATTAGATCTTAATGAAGCTGCAGCTAAGCTTGAAAGCATTTTTAAGCTGAGTCCTGCAACAGATGCATCAGACGCAGAAAACATTGACCAAGTGGTAAAAGAAAGACGAGGAAGGAGAAAAAAGAGCACTGGCGATGAGAAACAGGAGAAAGGAACTGACAGTAATGTGGTGAGGAGCACGAACAGGAAAGCAAAACGATTGAGCCTTGCGAAGAGAATTGAAATGAAGCAAAACAAAGAACATAAGGAAGAGAAGGTGGTTCCTCTAGCAAAAAAGAAGAATGTGATTAAGAATGAAGATGAGAAGATTGATGAGCTTGTAAGAGAATATTCTGCCTCAACTGATTTGGCCAGCTTGGATTGGAAGAAGATGAAGATACCGCCAGTTCTTCCTTCTTCTGAACACTTTTGGTTGTTTAAGTTGATGGAACCAATGAAGGTAGTAAAATCTTTTCCTCCTGACATTCTTTCCAAAGTGGCACTGTGAAGGGCTGAAGGGATTATATATTTATATTTATAATAGGATTCGGATGGAAGTGTTGGGTCTCTTGGCGTCTCCTTCTGTTGTCTCCTTTCCTGCTTAAATGATACTTGCATGCACTTTTTTCAATAATGGATATATTTTACTCCATGAACGTAGGCCCTTAATCAAACAAAGGAGAACCTGAGGACAGAACTGGGAAGAGATCCAACTGACAATGAATTAGGAGAAGCAACAAACATGACTGTAGTACATGTAAGAAGACACATGGAAGTTGGTCATGCTGCAAGAAACAAGTTGATTAAGGTGAATCTTGTGTTTGTTTTATGATTTTGAAATGTTTTGAATCATTTCCAGAAAACATTAGTTTATAAGTTGTTGCTTACTTGCTTCTGCGGTTCTATTTTAAGTTCAAACCTGTTCTTATGTGCTTATAACATGCTTAAAGCCTGCACTTCATTCTTGTGTTTGACATTTCACAATATAAAGTGAGATCACATAATGTTTCTACCAAATCCTCTTTGACATATTTTTAAGAAAACTTGGTGAACAAAAATGATGTTGAATTTTGTGAAGTGAACCCTGTTAATTCTTTACATCAAATTTTAAAGCATGGATATGTCCAATGCAGCACACAGAAGTGAGCCATATTAAGTACTTCCATGGTGCCTGTTCTTTTGAAAAAATTCGAAACCTGCCTGGTAATGAGAGTTCTTGATGATAATGCAATCATGGTGTATTTGGTGCTGTGAGTAATCAAGAAAATTTTATTAACTGTTTAATTTATGATTTTGCAGCACAACCTGAGACTAGTTTTGTTTGTAATGAACAAATATTTCCAAGACTTCACAAATGGACCAAATTTTCAAGACCTGTGTCAGGCAGGAGTGAAGGGTTTGATTACTGCTATTGATCGCTTTGAACCAAGGAGAAAATTTCGGCTGTCTACTTACGCTCTGTTTTGGATAAGGCATGCCATCATTCGTTCAATGACTGTTTCAAGCTTTACTCGTGTCCCCTTTGGTCTTGAATCGGTATGCTCATATTTTCTTATAAATGCTACTAAATTTATCCACTTGCCTTAGTATTGTTTTCAGTAATCTATGTGCTAAACCATGGTGCATTTCCATCATTCCAAGTATGGATTTCTGTTCTTTATCTCTCAATGTCAATAACTTTACCTCTTCTCTGTTTTTCATATGAAAACCTTAGGATTAAATATCCAAACCACATGCTCCAAAATATTGTCATTTTATTTCCAAAGCGTATGTACTGGAATTTTTGTTTATTAATAACCAAACCAATTTATCAGATACGATCCCTTGTAAATATTTAATGATTGACTGCTGCAGGTCAGGGTGGAAATTCAAAAGGCCAAATTAGAGTTGATGTTTGAGCTCAAAAGAATGCCTACAGAGGAAGAAATAATGGAAAGGGTTGGAATCTCCCCAGAACGATATAAAGAAGTGATGAGAGCTTCGAATTCCATCTCTTCCCTACATGCTAGGCATCAAGTCACACAAGAGGAGTTCATCAAGGGGATTACTGATGAAGATGGTGTTGGGAGCGACAAGCAAAGGCAACCAGCCCTTCTTAGGCTTGCAATCGATGATGTGGTAAGTAATGTCTTTCATCTACATTCCACAGGACTTTATATATTTCGTCAAAAGATTAATTTTGAGACTATCTAGAATGAGGGCTTGTTACCTGAACTTTTTTAGGAACGCTTACACCTCAATATTACATGGCAAAATTTTATATTCACCATCCCAACTTTACACTTCATTTCATTATTGGTCATGACCACTAATGACATGATGGTTGTGGACGAAGTTTTTAGAAATTGTACATAATTTGTGCTATTCCTTGACAGCTTGACTCTTTAAAGCCCAAAGAGAGTTTGGTCATTCGGCAAAGGTATGGTCTTGATGGCAAAGGAGATAGAACACTGGGAGAAATTGCAGGAAACCTTAGCATTTCAAGAGAAATGGTCAGGAAGCACGAAATGAAGGCACTAATGAAGCTTAAGCATCCAGCTCGAGTAGATTATCTTCGGCGTCACATATCCTGAATCAAATTGGCTTGAGATGGTGTCATCAATCTCATCATGGTACATATATATGATCTGTCCATTCACACCCTTCCATCTCTTCTGCTGAGATAATACTTAAATTCTGTATCATAGTGTTATTCATATAAAACATACTAGTAGATATATGGTATACCCTAATGTTATAGGCTAGGATTGGATGTTGCATATATACTCCCTTCCTTCAGAAGTAAATATTACCTGTGATCTATTTTTTTACCCAGATTTATATCTTCTTTTGTAGTTTTGTATCAAGTTGAGTAGTTGACAGATGACTGTCCTTTACCCCCCATACTGTATGGAAATATGAAATTAATGATTACTTTAAATACTGAAGTATTATTTTTCAACTTTTTAAGTTTTTGGCTTTCTGTGCATGAAATGTTACATTTTTGCTTAATATATAAAAGCGTATGTGATCTTTAATTGTCTGAGTAAAAAATTAATTTGAAGAAATCATGAAATTATTCGAGCATGCCATTCGAAACCAGCTGATAGCACAAAAGAATCTGACTGCATATTAACCACCAATTTCTTGTTTCGAAATTCATGGGGATCTCTCATTGTCCAAAACTGCTTAATTTCTTCAGCTGTTCTTCCTGGAATTCTCCCAGCAATCAGATTCCACCTGAAAGATTGTTTACAATTTTGCAGAAGTGCTCAGGGGTATTCTGGTCATAATTCATAAAGTCTATTTCTAGTTAGTTAAAGTAATCATTATCTCATTATAGTTTCTATAAAGGAAAAAAACTATGCAACAGAGGACTTTACTTACCTTTCTCCAACTAACCTATGCATTCTGTAAATGAGATCCTCTTCATGTTCATTCATTATTATGGTTTCTCCTTCAATTTGTGCAAAATAAGACAAATATTTTAAAAAATCTCGATAAACCTCACCGACTAAGTTAGATAACATCGATAAAATAACCATATAGTACAGAAGCAAACATAACGTTAGTAGGTTTTTTATGACGAAAAAAAAATTTGCTGATATGTACCTTGATGGAACCTTGAGCTAGAGGCTTTTTCACCTTTTTCCATGGATTTAAAAATTGCTGATATATACCTTTTTCACCTTTTGGACTTGCAGTTAAAAAATGTTGTTTAATTTTCTTAAAGTTTATCTATTTTTACTTTTATTTTTGAAGAACTTATTCTTCTTTTGAAGAACAAACATGGCATAATTTATTTGATTTTACATGAACTAAGCATCTTACTATCTAGAATTGTGTTAAATTTTTCAAAAGAATCCAACACGATTGGGGTAAAATGAGATTTATTAAATACTTATATTTTACCACGTAAAAAAATACCTTATATATACAATTATCAACAGCAAATATAGTGTCTATGACAAAACATGGAAACGACTTAAATTTCTTAAATAATCCAAATTCACAAAGGCAATCATAAGTTCCTGAGATCCAAATTTTCGAATCTATGATCATTTTTTACTAAACAACCCAACTTTCAGTTAATTCGTATTATATCAATTTGGGCAGTATCTTCTAATTTTGGTCCTGTAATCACTCAGATTGTGTGGTTACACATACACGAAATAGAACTTCTATAGACATTTTAGCAAATGTTGCTTGGTAGGTAGCAAAGGATGATATATGTATGACTTGTGACTATTGTGAGAGAAAAAAGATGATGAGGATGATTGGGTAGGAGATAGATAGGAAGAATGGGTTGATAATGTAACTCTTAAGTAATAAGGTTCTGAAATAAAGTAACGTAAACAAATTAGATAGACGACGGCCTTTAAGTTTCTCTGTTGGCGAAAGTAAGTATACAAGTTGGTTCCTACGCAATGTATATCTTTACAAAAAATAAGTAATCCGCATCAGGTAGCACTAAGCTCCATGTCAAAGGGCAAAGCTCCCAAAGACAATTGGCTAGCTAATAATCCACTTACAACATTAACAGAATATAAAATTGTGTAGATAAACTCTTTTTGGTGCACACTGTAATCTGCATTGCAACACAACAGAAAAAAGCCTGAATTTCTTGGCTTGTTTTGAGCTGCAAAACTAAAAAAAATTAAAGAATAAAGACCCCAAAATATTATACCAAATTCCATTTACATTAAGATTGTGTTAATTATAGCCACTAATTTGGAGTATATATGCACTTTGTCCCACAAAGGAACAATAACAAGATTGAGAGAAAAGAGAGATCAGATTTAAAAGAAAGTGGATGCAGATAAACAGAAAGATACAACAGAGTAAACTATCAGTCTGGTTTCCATTCACCTGGAAATGGTGGGGAGTTCATTAATCCACTCATCGTAATAATGTACGTTTCCTCAATTGACAAACTCGAGATAAGGATAGAGTACGTACTTTAACACCAAATCAAGTCTCTCGGAGATGAATCAAATTCCTCAAACTCTGAGCTTTACTGTTGAATCACGAAGCTTAAAATGTTAGACACGAAGCTTCTACTTGCTGTTGCAGCAATCTACATACACCACTGTCACGTTGGAATCCATTGGAGTAGAAGTAGGGACTCCTCATACACCATGGGACAGAGGGAACTTATTCTTTGCAACAGTCTTCATAACCTAGTCATTCAAATGTGTCACTGTGTACTATCATTGTTGATTAGGACATGTAAATGAAATAAGTCGAAAACATTCTGGATACACGAAAGAAAGTCAGTACGTAACAATAGTGCAGTTCTAATGATGCAACACATCATGACCATAATCTGTAAACTTTACAAAGATTGTGATGATTCCAGTCTCCAAGATTCTACATCAACAGAAGTAGATTCTCTATAAATAAACACGAATACATGAGATAGACAATGATACAGCACAAAAGATAAAAGCTACAAGCAAATTCTCTAAGAATATATGATTTGCTTAACTAAATAAATCTTCAGAGGGAACTAAATTGGTTGAAGAATAGGGTTCTCTTTGCACAACCGCACATTACTTAGGGTATGTTCTCATTGACTGAACTCAGCTGAACTGAACTAAACTGAACTGAGCTTAACTGAACTGAAATGAATATTTTATAAGAGAAGGGAATTAGGAGCTGAACTGAACTGAATTTCAACGTATGAGAACATACCTTTAATATGTTAAAGCTAATGCCCTACATATTTTACTTTGACATAACGTCCTACATTGCCGTTTCTTCCAACTTGTTTACCTCTGTTGTCAAGTCAGGTTGATTGCCTCTGTCAAACTACAATTTGCATAAGTTTTAGCAGCCTATCAGAGTAAGAATACTCTTTCATCTCATATCAGCTGACTTACTTTACTCGTCATCTCAACATATCCTAAAACATTTGTCTAATTATGCCTAGCTTTTACTTAGTTTACTTCCATCAAAGATTAAAAAGAACAAAATAACCAATAAGATCTTAATCCAAAGGATAAGTATGAGATTCTTTCTACATTAAGTCTTAGGCGTACAAAGTTTGTCGTCCACAAATTTATATAGCTCATGGACATGTTGACATGCATAACAATCGTCATTGATTGGCTTTTCTCCTCAGCTAACTATGCTTTCTATATAATATGATATACCAACATCAATAATCTGTACGTAAGCTACGGACTATGCAAGCCAAGACTGATTGAAGCCTTTGAGGCTATTTCATTAGACAACGCTTTCTTTATAGGCGTAGATTGATGACTCTACCTAAACGAGTCTTAATAGGCTTAGTTTGAGGCTATACTATAATGATTAATTAGACAATGTTTTCTTTATAGGCTTAGTTTGATGACTTCTACCTACACGATTCTTAGGCACATTGATAATCAGGTGGATATCCAATGCACTAATAGTAGCAGCGCTCTAAGTAGCAGCAAAGAAAAACCTACATCCCGAAAGTTACATGTAAGACCTCTTGAGTTGTGAGGATATGGGAATCAAATTGCATCTACATGGCCGATGGATGATGTAGGCTACCAACAAAGCTAACCCCAATTGCCATTGATGCTGCTTTCCACGATGATATAGATCATTTTCTCTATCTACACCTAAATTGCTCAAACCAATTTGGTTGCTACAAGATTGCATAATTGACAAAATTCCACTAATATATACTTTCTTGCAAGACTCATGAAATGATCTTACTGCCCAAAATTTTTACTTTTTCTTAAAATCCACTACTGACTTTTATAGTATAATTATTACACTGACAGTTTTTATACAAAAAGTTATTAGAAGACCACCAGATAATATAAATTTCCATTAGTAGGAAAAAGGAAAATTTCTAGAATAGGAAAATCAATAAGTGAACAACATTATAAGCCATGTAAATTTTAAACAGAATCAGAACATAAACAGTTCACCTCATGTTGTTCCACCATCAAAACTATTTTGCCTAGTACAATAATACAAAAGTTATATGATCAGAATAAGTTAAAAGGAAAATTATGCTCCCAATATTTTTATATCGTATGCCTTTTGTCCCATCTTTGGCTCTATATATATGTATCTATCAAGGGCTGCCAAACAGACCATGCTGAACTAACAATAAATATTTGTGAAGTATCATTATCCCACCGCCTTCTCCATCTCAAGACCGGGATTGTTAGTGTGATAATATGGGGGATAAACTACGGATAGCTGTTGGAATATTGGGTACACCCCTACACTCTAATCATGTAAATTAAATGAGTAACTCAAAAGGTTTACCATATATCTTATCTTGTGCAGGAAATTTGGCTTCTGCATTACTTTACGCATCACCCATGTACTGTGAACCTCTACCCAATTGTATCATCGACTTATATTTCTTCTCTTTCTTTTTCTCCATGATCATAAGATAACAAATTTTTATATAACTTTCAAATTTCTATGTTTTCCCAGATTAACATTTTCAACAGTCATAAAGAAGAAGAGCACTCAAGGGTTTTCATATGTCCCGTATAGTGTTGCTCTACTCAACGCTCTCATTTACACTTGGTATGGCTTACCTATTGTAAGCAAAGGATGGGAAAATTTCTCCCTCATCAGCGTCAATGGCCTAGGTTTCCTACTGGAATTTTCCTATGTCCTCGTCTATCTTTTCTTCTCTTCACCGAAGGGAAAGGTCAGTCCATTCAAACATCCTTGGAATCTTTTGATACTTCTACGAGTCAGAAACCTTTTTTTTTTCTTTTTCACGCAGTTTAGGGAACAAATGACTAATGTTCATAATTTAAGCAACATATTATTCAATGAAAAAAACTCTGTCAAGGCTTGCACAAAGATTTTGAAATATTTTCATGACATGATGCAGGTGAAAGTTGCAGCATTGACACTGACCTTTCTTGCACTATTCGTAGCCACAGCATTAATCTCTGCCTTTCTGTTGCACGATCATCATAAAAGGAAAGTATTTGTTGGGAGTGCAGGGTTGATAACTTCAACAGCACTGTATGGTGCCCCTCTTATTGCTGTGGTGAGTCTTCATAACTCATCATACTGTCTACAATCAAAACATCATGATCATGTAACATGAAATCTATCATGTTTTGACATATACTTCTCAACAAATAATAAATTATTGGACCCTTTTGACAAGGAATTAACATCTTACCTGGATATACTGCAGAAGCAAGTGATAACAACTAAAAGCGTGGAATTCATGCCCTTTAGTCTGTCACTCTTCACTCTACTTGCGAGTTGCTTCTGGGGGACTTATGGACTACTGAGTCATGATCTCTTTATCATGGTCTGTTAAAGTCCAGTAATCTTCACTTGCCATACTATCATCCTTGTACATTTCATAGCTTCGTAAACTGCTTTATGATTCTTCTAACTCGAATTTTATCCACTTGACAGTCACCTAATTTTGTTGGAATTCTCTTTGGCATCCTCCAACTGGTGGTTTATTGGAAATATAAAGGAAGAGGAATAGAGGAAGACACAAACAAATGGGATGCAGAGAAGATCACAGAGAAGCCCATCCAAGTGCAACAACTGGTAACTGAAGACGAGACAAAAAGCAAGAATTGAGTTATGCATACAGATTTCTACTTACACATGTAATCTATGTATGCCACACTGCGAATATAGGTCGCAATTGCATAATATGGTAACAAACAAGTTATTGGAAGAAATCCTTGTTCCTAGTAAGAAACTTTAAAAAAAAAAAAACAAAAAAAAAAAACAAGAATTTGAAATTAAATGCGTTTGTACCTGTAATAGGTATCAAAGTAGTCCCTTTACTGCCTTGCTAATCTTGACATCGCTATAGATGAACAGACTAACTTTTGTGTTATGCTAAAGTAGAGTCATTCTACAACTGTCTTCCTGTAAACATGAATAACAGGAAACTTATTTAGCATCCTTTCTTTATGAAATAGCACATCAAACGCAACTAACTGATTAAATATTCCACTTGAGTTATAAGCAATAAGATGAACAACAGAGGAATGGTACTACAAAAATCTACTAGCAATCGTTATAAAAATCAAATTTTGGCGAAATCTTGCAGCCTTGCAGGACCACCTTTGCAAATGCCAACAACAGATTAACAAAGAAAGAAACCATAGTACTTATTTTGGTACAAAAGACAGTGTACAAGGTTTTTTCGATGACAAAAAACTATGATGAGAGTTTTATATTAAAATTCTAAGAATTAAAGATATTTAACCTTCCCTAATACATTATCTGATATTGATAGGTAAATGATTGAACCAAGTTAGGAATAAATAAAGTCATGAAGGCCAATAGCATCGAATTTTAAGGCTCGTACCGGGTTAACACAATCAACACAGATTCTATCAACATTTCAAGCATTAAACAAGACAACATCTAGTCCTGTTAATTGCAAATAGATTCAATTTCATGACATTGAAGAACAGTTATATAATCCACCAATTTCAAAAACTGTAAAAGTACCATAATTAACCAAATTATGTAGAAGCACACACAATTGATCACAAACCCATAGCATGAACACTATATTGTCTAATCAAAGTTTCACAAATTCAATTGGGAACAAACTCCAACAACAACATACTTCCTTTAACATTCGAATGTGACATTAAATCAAGATATAACTTACATATAGTTCATTGGCCACAAACTCCAACAACAACATACTTCCTTTGTTAGAATAAAGTGTACCCATTTTGACTTTAACATTTCGTACGAAACAGCTTTGACCATTAAGAAAGAATTTTTAAAAATTAAAACTTTAAAAATATACACTTGTACATTGAAGTGATGAAGTTAACCCAAAAAACAATTAAAATAGTGATATTTAATTCACATATTATTACTACGTAATAAAAGATGGTAACGTAAAAGTCCACTGTAAAACGGAGGAGGTAGGATTAACTAATTGCAATGTATTTGGTACGATGAGATCAAAGCAAACAAAATTAAGAAATTAATAATCCATACAAGGCAAAGAATCGTGTATACCTCATATATCTTGGGATTGGTGTAACCAGTAAGCAGTGTTTTGCAAGTGACTAAAGCTTGATTAGGCATTTCGTCGAACAGTTAGACTGCAATCGCCTACATTTACTTCGGTTCAATTTTTTGAGCAAAATGAAATGAAAGGAAAACTATACTCTCTTTGTGTTTTGTGATAATTAAAGATATTTGATGATTAAATTATACACTAACATACGTGAACCGATGAGAAAGTAAAATGTGTATATTTGCAAAATATGTTTTATAATAGGTTAATTGTTAATTCAATTGAGTTTTCAAGCTATATACTTTGAAAACAACAGAGGAAAATAAAAGGGTCCCTTACAGAAATGGAACTTAAGATTTAATTTTTACCACTAGACCTAACTTTGTTTGATACTCAATCACATTATCTTTGTTTGTACGGTTATGTACTTCTCGATTCATCTTCATAGTACCTTTTGAATTATGTAAATAACCTTTATATTTTATTTTATTTTTCTTAAAAGGACACCGGTTTCTTTTTTGTTTTTTTTTTTTTTTTTTTTTTTTTTTTTTTTTTTTTTGTTGTCGTCCAATTTAAACCGAACCGAATGCATTATCTAGATTTGAAGATGTCAAAAACTTACTCAATTGTTCGACAATTCGACTAGACCCAAAAAATCTCGATTGATGAGATTTTAACTCATATAGATATAATAATTTAGCATAATTTTACTTTGAAATAGATCTAACCCGACATAACCTCACCAAATCCAACTTTGGTACGTGACCGGATTGATGTACACCTCGGTCAGTAAAGGAGGCGTTATTTAACAATTCCTTAAACAAACCACCTCCTCCGCTCCTCGTGCGCATTAAAAGCTTTGGGCTTATTTTTTAAATGAAAAAAACAAAGTATAAAAAAACAATAAAACGTGTCAAACCAATGTAAATCTTACACTTAGCTTGTGCATAAGCACCCTAACTCCATGCATGAAGACACGTATCACTTCAACTTAGCTTTTCTTCATCACTATTATATCATAACCCATTCTCTCTTATCATCATCATTTAAACTTTATGATAATCCTTTCTTCGTAAAGTTATCATATCAAACGATCCAAAATTAAAAATAAAAAATAAAAATGGTGAAACTAGCAAGTGCAAGAGAGAGTAGGCTATATGGGCCAAGACTAGCAAGAAATCGATCAGAATACATGAATGCTGGGCTATACTTGTTTGGTACAATCGTCTTATTAATGGGCTTTATAGCCCAATTCTCTAAGGAGCCCAAATCAGGGCTTCTCCTACTGTTGATTGGGTTTTTTCTTATCACCGCCGTTAATGTTCATGATTTGGTGGCCCACCTCGCTGGAATCGATTACCGGTTGCCGTTGATGGAGTTTGATATTCAACTTGCTCTTGTTGAGTTTGCTGTTCCTGTTGTTCAGATTCTTGGCTCGCTTTTGTCTTTCTTAGGCATCCTTTTCCTACTCATTCTGGTATGTTTTTTTTTTTTTAACTTATTTTGTTACATTTTAATTTTGGTACTCGTACAGTCGTATACGACCACCACCCGTTACCTAACTATTGCAACGTGCTACAATTTGGTGCCCTTAATGATACGGTACACGGAATAATCACTTTTGGTTTATGTAGCCAACTTTACTTAAGGCTTTGATTGATTGGTTGATGAAAATGCAAATAATCATTTGATATTATTATTAAATTTGGGAATATTATTATTGATGATTTGAAATTTAATCAATTTTGTTCTTACTTTTATTTTGCATAGCTAAATAGCTAATGCCATAAGGAAATGTCTAGTGTCAACCCATTTTGACGGTTTGCTTAATTGAATTGAAAAATATATTTATAAGTATTTTATTAAACTTGGCATCGGTTCTTCCGCCGCAATGACAAGATATTTGATTTATTTATTTGATAAAAAGAGGATTTCATGTGGATAATATATACAACTAAGACAATGTGGGTAATATCACATCTACTACGTACTAAATTACATTTCATCAATCAATTCATTAGAATACTAAATAATTCTGTAAAGAGATTTAATAATTAAGTAAGAAACAAATTGGAGATCTTATTATGTATGGTTAGCTGTAGTATTCTAATTAGGATATCTTTAAAAATTAATTACCTGCAGGAAGAGAAGGGTGTTTATTACAGCAGTTTAGAAAGGCATGCCTTGAACATGCTGATTGCCGGGCCAGTTTTATGGCTTATTGGTTCGATACACAATTCATGTCAAATCTACGAAAGAGCTGATGGCCATATTCAAATATTGCAAGAGAGTGTCAACATTCCCTTTTTATTGGCAAGCTTATTGTTTGTTGTTGGTGCAATTCTCAATAGTCGCGAACAATCAAGATGGATTTACCATGGCCTCATGTTACTTGTAAGTCATTTTTTCTTAAATTGATGTCATGAAACCTTATAATTTGTCAATATGTATGTTTTTAGCTAATTAAATTGTTGTACATTATAAATTTACGACTTCAACAAATGATATAGTGTTGGAATGCATGCAGGGGAAAACATGGGTATGGTTGGGAATATTTGGGAGCTTACTATTGTTCATAGGAGGATTAATGAATGTGGTGAAGGTGTTCAAGATGCAGCAAATGAATGGACTACGTTTAGAGAAGCTACGAGGAGGGGCTCAAGAAGGGTTAATTCGAGTGAGAGAAGGTCGAGTTCCTCTGATGAATGAGGAAAATCTTTCTTCTCGTCGATTACAATCAGGGGCTGAGCCAAAAGGGTTTGATCCGGCAACCCCTTATAAAGATGTTCTTGTTGGTAACACTTGAATTATTAAACAAGTAATATAGGGTATGGAGCAATGTATAATGTAAATGACTTTCTCCATATTGATGATTGTGAATCATTTCTCGGCCTATTTGAGTAACAAGTTTGTTGCTAGAATCTTTTTATTAGTTTTTTTCGATACAAAACTCCTTTAATATTCGTGTGTTATTGTATAACTTTCTCTTTAATCTCTCCCTTATGTGACAATTTCTCAAGTACAAACATCAAGGCTATAGAATCTCATGTGTAATCTTTTTGTTGTTTTCACAAAATTTACAAAAAATTATAGAAAAGGTAAGATACTTGCATAATTTTCCAATTTATCAAAACAGGTAACATTTAGATTGCTTTCATGCCGTGTCAACTTTGTATTTTAGTACGGGATAATACCGATAACACCTGTTAATTAGCCGATAACAACACAATAAGCCCATGATTATATATTGATTATCTTATCGGCTCAACTCCACTAACGGCCTTCTTCTTGGCCACGTGAAGAGCTGCTTTAAGCCACGTGGGCACCTGCTGCCTACAAGGTCGGTGTGCCAGCTTAGTTGTCTTTCTATAAATACCCAAGCATATCTTCATTACAAGGTACAATCTCTCTCTCTCTCTAAACACTCTCTCTCTTCATCCTTTCTTCTCATCAGATCACTAACTTTAGCATCGGAGCGGTTGTCCCCGGACAACTCCGGATTAGCTTATCTATGTCGACTGTGCAGGTACATAATTGGACGGTAAACCTTTACCAACCCTCAAGGATTAACGGTACCGAAGCTCACCCGGAACAATTTTATCTCGCTATTTTGGTACTCGTGTTAGTTTTACTCGTGTTGTCTTATCGTGTTATAGATTAGCTCTAATTTTTCCTATGTGAACCGGTATTCAACACCCCTTCCCCTAAATGTCGGCCTTCGAGGCCCTAAAATAATCGACGCTCGTAATAGGCTGGGAAAGTAAAAGCGTTTAATAAAAGCGTTTTTCAGAATTTTACTTAACATCACTACTTCAGAATTCAGATAAATAGAAATGAAATCACCCATAATTTGAAACCCATAAACGCAAGATTTGACAAGTTTTCGCTCATCAGTCTTCAGGTACACTTTCTCTCTCTACAATTTCCAGGGTTTTGATTATGCTGCTTTAATCAGAAATTACTGTTATACTGTTTGATATACGTACAATTGCATCACAACAATGTTGAATTTACGCCCAATTATTTCATCAACAATGTCGTTAAACCCTAGTTTTTCAAGTTTCACCGGAAATTTTCACAATGCTTGTTTAAGTGTTTATGCTTTCAATTGAACTTAAATCTTTAGTGTTTCTGATCATTCTTTGTTGCTGCAACTCATACAATCAATGTGATTTTGGAGAAATTGAAATTGTCTAGGATTAATCAATTAGGGTTTAACTCAATTGTTTGTTTAGACTTTAGATAGTGATTTTGATTAGAAATTAGTAGACGAATTTGCTGTAATTGACATTGTTGATTGTTCCCACTATTTGAGCAGGATGTTACATCAGAAAATTGCTGCAATAGCTTGTATGTTTAGTTCTGTTATGATATCAGTGGGATTTCTTGCTCAATTTACGTCGTACTCGAAATATGGGGCGGTTTGGCTTATGTTTGGTTTTTACGGGATGACGATGGTGAATGTTTGGTATTTTCTTGTGCGCAATGTCAAAGCTCAGGAAGTGCATGTTTTCGACCTGGTTGTTAATCTGGTTCGGCTTGTTGGCATAATTCTTGCCTTACTGGGTGAAATCTCAATCACCATCATCAAGGTATATGTACTAGTAGTAATTTTGTTTTCGGGTTTTTTGAATTGTGCCATTCGATTGCTTAGTTGCTGGTTTACAATATGTAAGAAACAAGATACAACAATGTTTGTTATTAATATAGTCTGTCTAATCTGTATGCAGGGTCCTGTTTGGTTGTTGTGGGTCGGTGTCATTGGCTGCATACTGATGTTTGTTGGAGGTGTGGCGAATCTGGCAAAAGAAATCTGGATCGAGACGTTGGAAGAAAAGAGCTCAGCCCCGGTGAAGCAAGGCGAGTAATGGTTTGGTGGTTTTCCCTACATAGAGTGTTAACATTCTGATATCGAGTTCTTGGGTTATCATGGCTTGTATAAAGGTACTATAACTGAATTTTTTGCTATCATGGTTTGTAAAGAGGTATAGCAAGTTAACTCGTAGGTATATACTATGCATTTATGCATATCACAATAGTATGACAGATTGGCAGGTTTTAGATGTTGAGGCGTTGATGAAATTTTGCTGATAAATACTAGTATTACTACTAAGACAAGCATCTAAGTGCTAAAACTATACTGTATCACTCTCACAGTGAAAATTTTACGCATCACTCAGAGACACTTTGGGGGAAAGATGTTCTTGTTGGTAACACTTGAATTGAAGGGTTAATATAGGGGATGTAGCAATGTATTATGTCTATGACTTTCTGCGATCCATATTGATGAAATATTGATGATTTTGGAATCGTTTCTCGGCCTATTTGAGTAACAAGTTTGTTGCTAGAATCGTTTAATAGTTTTGTTTGATACAGCTTGAAACTTCTTTGATATTCTTGCTTTAATACCTTTCTCTTTAATCTCTCCCTTGTGTGATAATTCTCAAGTACAACCATCAAGGCTATAGAGCTCTGAACGACCAGTGGAACAAAATAATGAGTGAGGTTGCATCATTTCATTGGAAATTAGAGTTGATGCATACATCGAAGTCCAATATTAACTAAAGAAAAAAATGCAAATTTTAGCTAGATTTTAGGATCGTTGGTTTAAATAGCCTATAAATAGTTTAAGTATGAATCGCATGCCAAAATCACACGTCAATTGGTGTAATTAATGTTTAATTTACTTCAATAACCTAACACCTTGAGGACGCTTGTTAGCTTTTGCCAATTATTTATACTAATTTATTTTAAGCCTCCCATTATAAGTAGGTATGTAATCATCCATTTGTTTCATGAGTTCTACTATGTTATTGTACTATTAACTATTGTAATAACAAAAACAAGGAAATGTGAAAATGAAATCACTCATGCTATTCATTATACTTGAAAAAAAAAATGAGGCTGAAAGCCCAAAAATAAAGAAATATCAATAGATGAAATAAACTAATAATAATAAAAAGATAATTTGACATTGCCCTTTAAAAAAACGCTTAGACTCATCATCTCATGTTCATTTTTTTGTTGCTCATAAAATTTATGAATAATTATGGAAAACATAAGATACTTGCATAATTTGGCGATCTATCAAAATAGGTCACGTTTATATTACTTTCATGTTGTGTCAACTTTGTGTTTTATCTTAGTATTTTAGTACTCACATCAATTTCGATCATATTGTTGTGTCTGGGTTATAGATGGTCAGTTCTAATTCTTCCTATCAGAACCGGGTTGGTTATTCAACACCCCTAATGAGCCCTTCCCCCAAATGTTGGCCTTGAGGCTCTAAAATAATCGACGCTCATAATAGCAAAGTAAAAGCGTTAAATAAAAGCGTTTTCTCAAGTACAAGTGTACAAGGTACAACCATCAAGGCTATAGAGCTCTGAACGAACAGTGGAACAAAATAATGAGTGAGGTTGCATCATTTCATTGGAAATTAGAGTTGATACATACATCGGAGTCTAATATTAACTTAAGAAAAAAAATGCAAATTTTAGCTAGATTTGAGGATTGTTGATTTATATAACCTATAAATAGTTTAAGTATGAATCGTATGCCAAAATCACAGGTCGATTGGTGTAATTAATTTACTTCAATAACCTAACGCCTTGACGCTTATTAGCTTTTTCCTTCATAATAGGAAAGTAAAAGCGTTAAGTAAAAGCGTTTTTTAGAATTTCACTTAACATCACTACTTCAGAATTCAGATAAATAGAAATCATTCAAAAATTGAAACCCATAAAAAGAGAAAAACCCAAGATTTGACAAGCTTTCGCTCATCAATCTTCAGGTACACTTTCTCTCTCTATAATTTCTAGGGTTTTGATTATGCTTTAATCAGAAATGACTGATATACTGTTTCATTTACGTACAATTGCATCAACAATGCTGAATTTACACCCAATAATTTCATCAACAATGTAGTTGTTAAACCTTAGTTTTTCAAGTTTCATCGGAAAATTTCACAATGCTTCCTTGTTTTTGCTTTCAATTCAACTTAAATCTTTAGTGTTTCTGATCATTCTTTGTTGCTGCAACTCATACAAACAATGTGATCTTGGGGAAATTGAAATTGCCTAGGATTAATCAATTAGGGTTTAACTCGATTGTTTGTTTATATAGTCGTTTGATTTGAAATTAGTAGACTCGAATTTGCTCTAATTGACATCGTTCCCACTGTTTGAGCAGGATGAATCGTGTGAAAATTGCTGCATTATCTTACATACTGAGCTCTGTTATGATATTAATGGGGTTTATTGCTCAATTTACGTCGTACTCAAAATATGGGGCGGTTTGGTGTATGTTTGGTTTTGGCGTGATATCGTTGATGAGCTTTTGGTATGTGCAAATGCTCACTGTCAAAGCTCCATTTTACAAGGAACTGTTTGTTTTCGAGCTGGTTTGTAGTGTGAGTCAGGTTTTTGGCTTAATTCTTGCCTCTCTGGGTGACTTCTCAATCTACATCTTCAAGGTATATATACTTGGTAGTTATTTTGTTTTCGGGTTTTTCGAATTGTGCCATTCGATTGCTTTGTTGCTAGTTTACAAATGTAAGAAACAAGATTACAATGTTTGTTATTAATCAAGTCTGTCGAATCTGTATACAGGGTCCTGCTTGGTTCGTGTGGGTCGGTATTGCTGGGTGTCTACTGATGCTCGTGGGAGGTGTGGCGCTTCTGGTAAAAGAAATCGTGATCGAGAAGTTGGAAGGAGAGAGCTTACTCCCGGTGAACCAAGGCGGGCTGAAGAAGTAAAGGTTTTGGTGGTTTTCCCTATAGAGTTTTAACATTCTGATATCATGTTCTTGTATAACATGGCTTGTATAAAGGTACTGCAAGTAACTCGTAGGTATTATGCATTTATGCATATCACAATAGTATATTAGTATGGCAGGTTTGAGATCGATGTTGAGGCGTAGATGAACTTTTGTTGATAAATACTAGAATTACTACTAAGATGAGCATCTAAGTGCTATAATTACACTTATCACTCTCATTGTGAAAATTTTCTCGTCTAATTGCAAAATACTTTGTTATTCATGGTAATTGCAAATTACTTTCTTATACACTTGGTTCATGCTTCTTTTGTTCAATATCAATTTAAAGCTTGCACATTTGGATTTAAGAAATTCCATCCCCCCACCCCAAAACCAAAATGAAATGCTGCAGCAATATGAGCGTCAACTTAATTTTATTTTGATAACATCATCAGAGACACAAGTTCAGCCAGAGGCATGCAGAGGTAAAAACACGAGCCTTCGCAACTGTAAATTCCTTGCTCGTTGCGAAGGCTTAGCGCCGTGTAAACCACATGGAGAGTTTGTTCTCCATGTCCATATTTCACTGCATTGTGGACAAAGCTTAGAGTCGTGTAAACCACATGTAGAGTTTGTTCTCGAACACAAGCTCATCACCCTAAATATTTACAAATTTAAAAAGTTGTGATAAAACACATGTATATCGGTGTAAATTATGCTTAGGTACTTTAAACCTTTTTTTTTTTTTTTTTTTTTTTTTACTCATGATAAAAAGATGCTATAATTTGACATTGCACTTTTTAAAAAATGCGTAGTCCCGTGATCTCGTCTTCATTTTTTTTTTTGTCCACAAAACTTATTAATTAAAGATTATGTAAAAGACTAAAAGGTAAGATACTTGCATAATTTGACAATTTATAAATACGAACTGTAATTAAGCTGTTTTTATGTTGGGTCAACTTTGTATTTTTTTTTCCTCTCAATACTTAGTGCGGATACGCGCACATCATAACTAATCATGTCCAATAAGTTATTTCGATTTGACGTTATATTATAACTTTATTAGTTGCTAGTAGTGTTAATGAGAGAAAATATATAAACAAATAACTTTTTTTTGAGTATAAATGTTCCCACAATATTCTGAAGAGTTAAAAAAACACAATTAACATTAATGAGGGCAATATATGTAAATAAACATTTTATGGACATAATTATTTCAACATTGTCCATAAATGCGTGGCCATACTTTCAAAAGGGGTAAATACGCAAATAAACATTTTTATATTGTCGCATTACTATTTATAGAGTTTCTAATACTTTTAAAAAGGTAGGTACGTAAATAAATATTGTTAGGGGTATTATCGTCTCATTGCTAATCATAAGAGTTTTCTCATATTTTTAAGAAAAGGTAGGGATTTTGACACTCATACAAGTTTTGATCCTATTGTTGTGTCGTGTGGTGTGTTTTTAGAGGCCAATAAACATTCGACTATTCGTGAGTAAGGGTCTGTTCTCTTACGTTGAAATTCAGTTTAATTCAGTTCAGTTCAGCTCAGTTTAGTTCAGTTCAGCTTAACTCAGCTCAATTCAGTTCAGCTCCTAATTTCCTTCTCTTATAAAATATTCAGTTCAGTTCAGTTCAGTTCAGCTCAATTCAGTTCAGTTCAGTTCAGTTCAGCTCAGCTCAGCTCAGTTCAGTTCAGTTCAGTTCAACTGAGTTTAATCAATGAGAACAGGTCCTAAGTATAGGCCCATATCTAGTATAGTCCATACCAAATTCTTTTTATGATTTCAGTTTATATTGTTATTATTGACAAATATATTGTTACTAGATGAAGCCCGTGCGATGCACGGTTTGTTTGAATTTTATAAAAAATATATTTTTTTTTGTATTTATGTACTAATTTGTTACATATTTAGATAAAATTTCTAACATTAAAAGATAATATTTTATATTTAATTAATTTAAACTTAGAAATATCATTCGCCAATTTTTGTTACGTGGCATTTGAATTAATTAATTCTAAAAGAAATTATTAATCTCTTATTTAATTGGATACCACTAAAATTTATAATCCTACGTGACGCACTAAAAAATTAAACCATACGTGGCTCTCTAAAAACTCCCCTTTTTATATATATATATATATATATATAAGATTAGATTGTTGATTTTATGCTGATATTTTTTTTTTTTATTGTTATTATTCCAATGAGATTTTCCATGAAAACCTGATAGCGACCCACCAGGCCTCTTCATAAGTATAGGTCCATACCAAATTTTCCGACTGCCAGCAGGAATTCTATTAGCCCCTTACGTGGAACTGTGGAAGTATAAAATTACACTTAAATTCAGATAAAGAATTTTACTGAAATCAAAAAATTGACCCGTGAGATTTAACAAGTTTCACCGGAGAAGCTTTTTCTGTGTTCGCTCACCAATTTCGAGGTACATCTTCTCTCTATAATTTCTAGGGTTTTGATTATACTTTAGTTAGAAATTACTGATATACTGTTTAATTTACGCCCAATTGCATCACCAATGTCGTTGTAGAACCCTAGTTTGTCAATTTTATCGGAAAGTTTTAGGATGCTTGTTTTTGTTTTCAATTCAACTTAATCTTTAAGGTTTTTTATCATTAATGAATTAGGGTTTAACTCAATTGTTTGTTTAGAAAGTGAATTTGATTAGAATTTCATAGACGAATTTGTTCTAATTGACATTGTTCCCACTGTTTGAGCAGGATGAATTGTATGAAAATTATTGCGGCATTTCATATGTTGAGTTGTGGTATGATATTTCTGGGGTTTCTTGCTCAATTTACGTCGTTCTCGAAAGATGGGCATATGGTTATTATGTGTGGTTATGCCATGTATATAGTGGTGTGTTTATGGTTTATCAAAATCAATCCCAAGACTCCAAAGGAACAGCGCGTTTACGAGTGGGTTTATTGTGTGTGTCAACTTTTTGGCACAATTCTTTCCTGTCTGGGCACAATCAATTTCAAGGTATCCAGTAGTAATTTTGTTTTCGAGTTTCCGAATCATGTCATTCCATTGTTTGGAGTTCGTTTGGTATCGTTGTGCTTTTCCTTTTTGGTTTTTTGTTTTTCAAAATTATACTGTACTTCGTATGTTATACTATGTCATATAATTAGTCACAAATTGGTTAAACACTTAAACTTATTAAAACCATGATAATTTACGAAACTGACAACAGATGAAGTGGAAAAACTAGCCCTTAGTTGCTGGTTTACAATATGTATGTTATTGATGAGGTCTGTCTAATCTTTATGCAGGGTCCTAATACATATGTTTGGGCCGGGGTTGCGGCCGGTGGGAATCTGCTGTTGTTCGTCGGAGGTGCGGTGCTTTTGGCAAAAGAAATTCGGATCGAGCAGCTTCAAAGAAAGATCCTCCCGGTGAATCAAGGCGAGCTGTAGTAGTTTTGTAATTGGTTTTCCTATAGAGTTTTAACATTCTGAATTCATTTTTTTGGGGGGTTATCATAGTTTGTGTAAAGGTACTTAACTGAATTTTTTGTTATCATGGATTGTACATACTAGTAGGTAAATAGCAAGTTACTCGTAGGTAGGTATTATGGCATTTAGATGTTGAGGCGTTGGTGAATTTCTAGTGAAAGTTGCATATATCACTCTCACAATCAAAGTTTTCTAATTCTCTGATTATTAATGATAGTTTTAAGAAAATCATAGTCATACTACGGAGTAATGGCTAGTAAATCTTTCTCATGAATGTCATGATTATGGATTTTAAATAAGATCATGAGTTTTTCGAACTTTTATTTTTGGTAGTGGTAATCAAAATGAAATGCAGCCAATATATTAACGGCCATAATTTTGGAGTAAACCAGACATGGTTGGATTAATCTAATACGAAGTACTTATATATACTGTACTTTACTGGGTTCATGCTTCTTTTGTTTAAACTCTGAATTGTTCAAGATCAATTTAAAGTAAAAGCTTGCACATTGGGATTTAAGATTAAGCTCTGTCAAGTTGAAGATTGAATAGTGTCTAATTCGTACCCACCTTAGTTTGGATAGGGTTTAGACTTTAGATCTTTGAATAATTGTACTAACTCCGGTCCAAATTACTCGCAACTTTAAAATATTTTATATCTCACAAATAATACCCCAAAGTTGCCAGTAATTTGGACCGGAGGTAATATATTTATTATATTTATAAGGATAGAAAAATTAGAAGGAAAAAAAAAAAAAACAATCATATGGAAGAAAAAAAAATAGAGACTCAATTATACTTCAAAATCTACCAAGAGTCCACAAGAGAAAGACATTGAATTTTTAATAGAAGCAAAGAAGTACGAAGTATTTGATTAGATTTTAGATAATTTGATGATTAGATCTTAATTTCGCTACATATTACTTTGCCTTTACCACTAATCTACCAACTCAATTCTACATATCTATCTTATACAATAACATTATATATGTAATTTTGGGGCCTCTTATATTTGAAGGCCCTTTGAGCGCCGCACCGGTTGCACCACCCCTGTCTCTCTCAATTGGGCAAGCCCCGAATCACTCATTCTCTCTCGCGAGATTGTATTAACTGTGGTGATGGAGGGTGTATTACCAGCAACAACGTTGAAATTAGTGTTGAGCATCTCTGTCATCCCCCAACGTTAACAAGAATTATGTCCAAGAGCTCCTTGACAAAGCTCATCGGGTTATTAATTTCAAGGTGAAAAGGTCAGCTATACCCTTTGGGATTGACTAAGCCCTTAATTTGACCTTAGTTTTATTCCTAGGATTTTTATTTTATTTAGCGACAAAACCGCTGCAGATGGTGGTGTCAACAATGGCAGTGGACAGTTTAATAGGTGAAGCTTGAACATGATGAAAATGGTGTTATCGAAGATAGCTTCAATGGAGGAAGCAGCTTAGACACCATTATTAGCGTTAACAAATGAAGTTATGATATGCATGGGCTATGGTTGTTCGTGATTAAGCATTGACGAATCACAAGTATGAGCTAGCTGTTATGACTATGCACTAGATTGACAAAATATGTTAATAATAAAGATAAACTGGGGCGAGCATTAATTGCCTTAAAACTAAATTTTAAAATTGATTAAAGAGCTCAAAAAAGAAATTTCATTCAATTTAAGAAACTCCGTATTATAAAATAACCGAACAAAGTTCCTTGTAAAACAATCCTTATGACTTATGCATTGTCAAGCTAGCAACAAAACTACTAGGGAAACACATTTCATTCAAAATTATTAATTTAAAACGAGATAAATTAATTCAAATTAAATTATTTCGAGATCCAAGGACTATGAGGAAAAAAGCCCATACTCATGTGTTCAGATTTGTTAATAGTATCCTAGCTATCTTACCACTAATTCATTTGCCATGAGTTTGGATTAGTTAATAATATTCTCATCTTACCACTAAATGAGCCATTCCATTATGTTTATGAGCCATTCCATTATGTTAACATGATAAATTGAAATAACACATTACCCTTTCAAGAAAATTTAAAATATTCACAAGACACTTTACTTAACGCATTATAGAATTGCAATAGATATTTTGCGAATTTACGTAGCAAATTATACCTTCAACTATTCAAGTAACGGTGTGACGCTTTTACATAAGATCAATGTATTTACAATAATCCTTGGCTAGTGGTAAGCGGTAACACCCCATTTATTAAAAATATACACCATAATTGATAAATATATAGTAGAAAAATACAAATAGACAACCCCCTAATGGCACCGGTTCAGGCTAAACCGGTGGCAAAAACCGGCCTAAAAATGAGCAGGTTTTTAAACAAAGAGAAATGGTACCAGTTCAGCTCAAACCGGTGCCAAAAATAAAAAAGGCACCGGTTTGAACCGGTGCCTTTACGAATCGGTTTTTAATTATTAAAAAAAAAACCCGCCCATTTAAATTCCCCCAAACCCTAAATGAGCCTGCCTATTCTCTCTCCTCTCCTCCTCTTTCCTTCTTGCTCACCAAGTCACCATCGATCTCCTTCATTTCGTTATCTTTCTGAAACTCCTCCTCCTTTCTATCACTCGAAGACAACAACAAATCGAAGACCAAAAACCGCCCATTTTAATCGATATCTTGGTTTTTTTTTTTACCATTTCAATCTATTTCTGGGTTTTGTTTTTCGATTTCAATTTTGATTGTGTTGTTTTCGATTTTGATGTTTTCGATTTCAATTTCGATTTTGATTTTGTTTTTCAAGTTGCATGCGGTTTTGGGGTTTTATTTTTGTGATTTTTAGGTTTCTTTTCGAGTTTCAAGTTATTTCGATTTTTGGGTTTCTTTTTTCGATTTTGTTTTTTTTTTTTTCTATTTCTGGGTTTTGTTTTTCGATTTCAATTTTGATTGTGTTGTTTTCGATTTTGATTTTGTTTTTCGATTTCAATTTCGATTTCGATTTTGATTTTGTTTTTCAAGTTGCATGCGGTTTTGGGGTTTTATTTTCGTGATTTTTAGGTTTTTTCGATTTTCATTTTTTTTTTTCAATCTCTGGGTTTATTTTATTTTTGTTTTCAAGTTTGTTTTAATCAAATTTTTAATCAATTTCGATTTTGATTTTTTTTTTCAGATTTCAATTTTTTTTTTCGATTACAATTTTTTTTGTTTTCTGGGTTTTTGTTCGATTTTAATTTTTTTTCGATTTCTAATTTTTTTCTGGGTTTATTCGAATGTTGTTATATTTATTTTTTGGGGTTTTTTAATCGAATTTAATTTTATTTATTTTCTGGGTTTTTTTAAATCGAATTTAATTTTATTTATTTTGTGGGTTTAATTCTTTTTTAACTGTTCTGGGTTTTTTTTCTTTTCAACTGATTTTCTTTTTTATTTTTCTATTTTCTGGAATTTTTTTTTGGATTTTTTTCGCAGCTTAATTGAACCATTTTAATCGATTTATTTTGGTTGTTTTAATTGGTGCAAGTACATGAATTTAGATCTTAAATTGAAGAATCAAGATGCAAGTATATTGATTTAGATGTTGTATGAGTTGTTTTTTATTGTGAAGTTGTAAATTTTTATTTTGATTTATATTGTATTTTTTTTTTATTTATGTTGTAATTTTTTTATTTTGATTTATATGTTGTAATTTTTTTTATTAATCTATACTGGAATTTTTTTTTTGATTATATATATTGAACAGATTTGATTATATTGATTGTGATGTTCTATTTATATTTTGTATTCTCATTTAATTTTAGTTTATTTAATTTTTAAGTTAAAAAAAAAAATTAATTTTTTTTCCACTTTTGGCACCGGTTAACCGGTGCCAAAAGTGGTGAATTAAATTTTTTTGGTACTTTTTGGCACCGGTTAACCGGTGCCAATTTCAAGTTTTGGCACCGGTTTGAATCGGTGCCTTTTTAAACCCCTTTTTGACACCCCCACTTTGGCACCGGTTCAAACCGATGCCTTAGGCCGGATTTGAACCGGTGCCAAAGTCATTTTTTCACGTAGTGTATATGGAGTGGGATAATGCATAATTGTGTAGATAGCAATTTCTTTTCCAAGAATTTAGACATTATTACGAGTATTTTAGGGATTACGAAGTATGGTGTTATTTTCTTTATCTATTACTGTAATTAATATTCCTATCTTTCTATTGTTTTTTTTTTTCTTTTGTTTTGTTTGTTTGTTTGTTTGTTTGTTTGTTTGTTTTTTTTTAATACTTCCTCTGTTTTTTTTTTATTGCACCATGAGAGATTTTACACTTGTCAATGCATTACTTTAGCTATTAATATCTTCAATTATACTTTTGTAAAAATTATAAAAATTTGATAATTGAAAAGTAGATTTCGAGACGAATCTAACTAGATCTCACATGACTATGTTTTTCCAAATGGATAAATCACAAATGATGGTCAAAGAAGAATAAGTGAATAGTGTAAAAGTCCTAATGGTGCAATAAAATAAAAACGGAGGAAGTAATTTTTTTGTAGAAAAGGTATTGAGTAATTTTGTTAGAATGTGTTTTTACACTTGACGAGTATTTATCCTCAAAATGCAATGATGACCGCTGATCTACTTAGATCTAACGGTTGACATTATATGATGCGTTTCATTACTCTTCATCCTCCCATATTTTCATTTTTATTTTATTTCTATTAATATTTGGAGCTTCTCACTTTTACGCTGCGTCTCTCTCTCTCTCTCTCCTCCATTGAAGCGTACTCTGAATTCTCCATTAAAGTAGCCGCTGAGCTTACTCACCTCCATTAAAGCAGCTTCTGAGGTATGATGTTTTATTCCTATTTCTTTAATAATCGAATACCAATTTCACAATCTAGGGTTTAATTTCTTACTATCGTCTATCGTAAATTAATTGTAAGTATTTATCAATTTAGGGTTTATCTAAGGCAATTGAATTATTGTTTATAATTTCTGAAGTTATGAAATATTATAACGAGCGAATTTGCTGCTAGAATTTGGCTATGTGTAGTTTAAGTTAGATTGCTAGGATTAAGCGAGATTGCGAGAAGAATGTTATTTGATCTTCCGATCCTAATCTGATTTGGTTGCTAATGTGTTGCAATTTTTGACCCTAATCTAGCCCACGAGCTGACCCTAAAATATATGAGGCGATTCGAGCTTCGAGTCTAGCCTGTCTATTATAGTTGCTCGATCTTATGACTATTCGAGTATTCGGGCTCGGCTCGAAGGTTTAGCACGCCTAATATTTGATCATACACTCCACATGATTGCATTAGCAAATTGGATTGTTGAATTATCTTCGTCATTGCTAGGCTATGCAATACTATGATTTATTCTATATTATGAATTTATGATAGATTGATAGGATATTTGTATGGTTTTGAATATATCGCTACTCAGTGAAAATTATGACGGCGTATTTAAGGAAAAATTGTCACTTAGAGGGTTTAATTTATGTCACTTTGAAATTATACCCTTCTCAAAATAGAATAATATATTGCAATATACATCCTTTATAACCTCTTTTAAATCTAATATCGAGATTTCTTTCAACTTTAATGAATCGAGCTTGAGAATGATGTCATAAAAGTCCATATTTACCATCTGCCTCGTATCTGTTAAAAAAAAACTAAATCGTCCCTATGATAAAAAAAATAACCTGAATCCTCCTTTCTTTCTAGTAGAGCTGGGCCTATGTTACTCAGAATTGGCTAGAAGTGTAATACATCGGTATCAGCGGTATGTGTCCAAGTGATAGGCATGGCCACTATATAATTTACTTGCCTAACTTTGGTGAGAATTTAGGTGTACAAGTGTCAAACAAATAATTAGAATCCCCCTCTCTTTCCAGTGGAGCAGGGCCTATGCTACTTAGACCTGGCTAGAAATGTAATTCTCTGGTATGTGTCCAAGTGACTGGCATGGCCTATTTATGAAATTTTTGCCTAACTTAGGCAAAAAATGAAGTGTCCAAGTCTCAAATCAAAGTCCGAATGTTGAGTATCATTTTTTTTTTTTTTTTTTTTTTTTTTTTTTTTTTGTTTTGTTTTTTTTGTTTTGTCTAATTATTATGACTTTTGCTGAATAACACTACCCTTAATGGCCTTAAGTTGTATAATGGAGCTAGTTTGCCTTTCAATATATCACCACTTTGTCTAACAAGACGAAATAATGAATATTTGATAAATGTTCTTGCTCAATTTAGAGTTGTTTGATGTCCAATTGAAGGTCAACTTTTGGTCATTGTTTGCTGAAAGATAGTGTTACTTAAATAAAAATATCAAAATGTGTGGTTTAGAAATTTCTGTAGTGTAGTTCTTAAAGAAAATGCTGGATATAATGATATTTTCTGAATGCTGCAACCCCCCATACTCCCAAATAAAATGGCAGTAATTGTTTGTCAAACTGGAAATGCAACACATAGGCACATAGCTACTCTGAGTGGTTAATTGATTTCGTTTAGAAATTTTCAGCTGTTGTCAATCTTGTGCTGCAGGAGTTTATTGCTTCATCTGTGTGGGGCTACTTGTGTAATGGCATCTGTGTCAAGTCAGCCACAGTTCCGTTACACCCAACCACCATCGAAGGTTCTTCATTTGAGAAACTTGCCTTGGGAATGCACTGAAGAGGAGCTGATTGAATTGGGGAAGCCTTTTGGTAAAGTTGTCAACACAAAGTGCAATGTTGGGGCCAACAAAAATCAAGCGTTCATCGAATTTGTAAGTGCCAGTAATATTGCTGTCTTACTATTAACACCAACCTCTCCTGACCCCCTCCCCCCCAACCCAAAACTAAAAGAAGAAAAGTGGCATTTTATAGAAATTTACTCGGTAATAAATAGCACTGATAACAAATTGTTTGTACAATTTGTACAATGGCTGATTGAAACTTTGTTATTGAGGTGAGATTTAGTAAATAGCTGATGCTTACCTTCTGTGATTTTATTTTTATTTTATAAGTGAATCTATCTTGAGGTTTTCAAGGATTTCTTGATTGAGGACATTCATAGGAACTGGATCAATCTTTCATTTTGTTTTTTGGTTTTAAATGAATGCTTGTCCTCTTTTGCTGGTACTCCTTTATCTGATTATCTGTGCTGTTATTATAATTTAATTTCCCGATAAAGAAAATCTATCTTTTTTAACTGCATTCCTGCGATATAGTGCCTATGTGGTCAGACTGTCAGAGTATGGTAGATTGGTTGGAGTGAAGGATAATGTGGAAAAGGAAGCCTGCTATCTTATTCTAGGTGAACAAAAGATCTTAGTATGATTATATATTGTGCAGACATGACAAATCCTATGCTTAGTCTTTTGCACTTGTTGTTGAGCCTTATTGATCAAGTCTCATGAGGACTTGCTTGAGGAAGCTGGAAAGAAGTTCTATTATATTTGGAGTCAGATTATAGCAGAGCTATACTTTCTGTCATGTCAGATTAAGTGGAGCATGGAGTTGTAGTCCATGGACTGGAATTGATGGAGTTTGGTATGACTGTTAGGTTTGGATTCTGGATGTCATGACTGATATATATGTTTATGTCTTTTCCAGGCGGACCTTAATCAGGCCATTGCCATGATATCCTACTATGCTTCATCATCAGAACCTGCTCAAATACGGGGAAAAACTGTGTACTTGCAGTATTCCAATCGACAAGAAATTGTGAACAATAAGACCACTGCTGACACTGCAGGAAATGTGTTATTGGTTACCATTGAGGGAAATGAAGCTCGGCAAGTCAGTATTGAAGTATTACACTTGGTAAGTCACACATATGCTCCTTCATGTTATGACATGAGATATAGCTGACTGCAGAGATCCGTGGGGTTAGTTTTCCGGACTAGGCTATAGTTGGTCATACTTAATAAGCCATTTATTTGACATGAGTGTAAATGAATCAGCAGGCCCTTGTCAAGGATATATCTTCGATGGCAGCTTAATGCGTCGGGAGAAAGAGCGCATGTGTGTTTGTCTCCTTTCTCCTTTTCCTAACACTGCCTCTTTCTTCCCTACTTTTCTCCCTCTTTCATCTACCCCTACAGTTCTTAAAGAGTTATGAGTGCTCATTATGCTATACTGTTGTGCATCCTCTCTCCTCGTGTGCATGTCCTGTTATATTTTTATTTATTTTAAATTACAGTAATATCCTTATTGATGATAGTGAATCATGTTAAATTCCCTTAAATAGAATCTAATTTTTAACTTTCAGTATCATTTTGCTTTGTATACAACCTGCTACGTGCTGTGCTTTTATAGTTTCTTTGTGCAATATTTTTTCTCTCTCTTTCTTCCTGAATATTTCGGTGTTAAAGCATTGTTTGAAGGATGCCTATGTAGATATTTTGATTGGCATCTTCTGACTCAATAGTCTGATCTAATATCCTGGAACCTGGTATGGGAACTCAATCTCTGTCATGACTTGGTAATGTTTGGCTGTTACTTGTTGTAATTACATTTGTTTGAAGATGATTTATTTAGTTGCGCACTTCATATGATTCTAAGCCTTTAAGCATAGGATTGTATATGTAATGACCTCGAGCTAACTTTTCACCCCAATATCAAGATTGGTGGGTTTATTTTTAATCCAATAGTGCTGATGTGAGTTGAATTTTTTTCCTTGATTGCCAATGTTATGGATTTAACAACAATTAGAGGAACTCTTCCAAAGAGGCTTCCTCCTTGGTTGGATCTTGATTATGTATGCATTCTATTTGAAGTGTGGACAATTTAGTCTATTATGAGCCACATGCTGAAGAACAGTGAAAATTTAACTTTCATTGATATCAAATTAGATGCAAGTCTATTTGTATTTGTACATCATTAAGCTTTGTAGATTTAGTGATGATGAAACCTTTTGTATTGCATTTAAGTATGTTTTGTTCCTATAATGCAGATTGAGTATATCTGTTCCTTTTCAATACACAAAGAGTAGGCTGATGTTGTAAACTTATAATTGTCTTGATGCAGTTTTTAATCCTATTCTCTAGACATGTTTGTTTCTGAATGAGATCTTGCTGATGCAGGTATTTTCAGCATTTGGATTTGTGCACAAGATTACAACTTTTGAAAAGACAGCTGGATTTCAGGCAAAACTTCTAATTTTTGTTCTCTCTTTCTATTTCTTTGACTCTACGCTCCTCTCCTGTGGTTTATCATCCTTTTTCACTCTGCTGCTGATGGTGTAAAATTTAAGAAATAATTGTGCTATTCTGCATGTCTTACTGAAAATGAAGCCTCACTCTGTTCTCTTTCTCCTTGCAGGCGTTGATTCAGTTTTCTGACACAGAAACTGCGTCTTCTGCAAAGAATGCTCTTGATTCAAGAAGCATCCCAAGGTGATTTTGGATTTATTGTGTGGCTTCAGGCGTTGTCCACATTTAGTGGATCTTACACTATGCATGTCAATCCTGTATGCGCTGGAATCAGTTGAAGTTGTGAGAATCCTTCTCGCACCATATTTCATTGATAGTCTTAGATTCCTGCGTGTGGAACTGTGGATAATATGCTAAACCTCCCCCCCCCCCCCAAAAAAAAAAAAAAAAAAAAACACTCACACACACACTCACATTAAAAAACAATGGTAAAAATCTCATCAATAAATTCTTATCTTAATAATTGTGTTGAGATGCAAGGTGTCCATACTTAGGGTCAGTCCATAATCCATAGGCATGATAGCATATTAGCTGTTGGGTGTATGCTGTCCAATTCATGCAGTGTTAGTATTTTACGGTCTAGGGTTTCCATCTCTGTGCTTACCCTTGTCAGATTACCTGGCTATATGTTTTACAAAGTTATGAATGAATTTGGTCATGTGAAATGTATATTTTTAGTATTGTGGCTGATTTTTTTGCTGTTGACCTAGGTATCTACTTCCAGAGCATGTTGGGCCCTGCACTCTCAGGATAACTTATTCCGCACATACTGATTTGAGTGTCAAATTCCAGAGTCACCGCAGCAGGTAAATTTCTCCTTGCTGTTTTTGTTTTATAAAGTTCTGACAGACATTTGACTTTATGACTCTTAATGTTTCAATTACAGTATCTCTTTCGTGAACTACTATTTATTATCGATCTGTGTTATTTTTAGGGATTACACTAATCCATACCTTCCGGTTGCCCCATCTGCTATAGATGCAGCTGGTCAGGTAAGGCATACAATCTTGAACTTTTATCCCCCCCTCCCTTTCCCGGTGATTGGGTTTTTGTTTTTCCTTTCATGGACATTTTACACTGATCTAAAAGTGTCCTGGGTTATATAACTTTTGCTCCTGTCCCGGAATAAACTTCGATGTTACTAATTAAGTTGTCTTGAAAATTACTTGCTCTCTTTCAGTTTGGTGAAGTTCACTATAAATGTGATTTTCCATACCTGCCCTAAAACAACTTTAGGGGCGTTTGGTTTTGAAGTTAGTATGGGTTTGAAATTAGGAATGAAATCATAGTTGTATTGATTTGGAACTTTATATTAAATACCACGTGTTTGGTAAATATTCTGGAATGATTTTTTTACTTTTTGAACTCCATACCCTTCACCCTTGGGGTTTGAGAGTTGAGTTTTAAATTTACAATTTTTTAATGTAAACATACCTTATACCAAAATATTGTGAACCAAATGCCTCCTGTGTAGTATGCTTACAGATGTGGAATGCATTGAATAGATATGCTAATCACATTAGCATTCTTAATTGCCATGTTTTAAGACCTTTAAGTTGAAAGAGATTGAGTAATGTTCAAAGTAATTATCATTTGATTCACATGCTGACAATTAGAGCAAGCACTCTTTAAATAACCATTTCCGTGCTTGTGTAGATATTGTATTTATATGTTTATGTCCACAAAATAGACATTTATGTGCTTTTGCTTACGCATGGTACTACAACCAGATGTTTCTAGAATCTAGCTAGTTTCATGCATTACTAGGTGGTTGGCTGGAAATCTGTACTTCATGTCGGTGGCAAATTTTTTGCTGTTGTATTTACGTTTTCTTCCTTCTCTACTCTTATGTTTTGACGGCCTACATTATTCATATTTCAGCTTAGTGTGGGAGTGGATGGGAAAAAGCTGGAACCTGAGAGTAATGTACTATTGGCATCAGTTGAGAATATGCAGTATGCTGTCACATTAGATGTCCTACACACGGTATTGTCATTAATTCTGGTTTTCTATTTTTATGGCCTGTTTGATAGCCGATAATACATGGTGGTAATGGGAATGAAGTGTAAGTGTAAATTAAGAAGGAAATTAATTTTGTAATCCCCATGGTAATGCAATTTTATCCTCAAGCTAGTGTTTTCTTCATATTTTTCATTACCATCCTTTACCACTTGGGAGGAGGTATTAGGTGGGAAAGAAAATTTCTAAAGAAAAATGGTTTGGGGTGAGTTAGTGTTACCATGGGAATGGTTTTCGATTTTCCTTACAAATTTACATACAAATTTACTCCCCCATTACCATCATTTATGGCCATCTACCAAACAGACCATTAGGGTATTGCTGATTGTGTCATTTACTTATTTCTTTTCTTTTTCTAGGTCTTTTCTGCCTTTGGACTT
The DNA here is from genome assembly GCF_948465745.1 of Chenopodium album. Lineage (NCBI taxonomy): Eukaryota > Viridiplantae > Streptophyta > Magnoliopsida > Caryophyllales > Amaranthaceae > Chenopodium > Chenopodium album. The sequence goes on from NC_137838.1 coordinate 4,436,486, forward strand.
GTGCAAAAGATTGCTATGTTTGACAAAAATGGAGGGCTGCAAGCTTTGATTCAGTACCCTGGTGAGTGCCAAACTTATGGGCTGAATTTCTGCGTATGGTTTTCAACTATGAAAAAAATGTTCAAAAAATAAATCACTGGTTTTTAAGAAGGTAATGATATTGCTGATGCCTATGTCCATAGCAATGTAAAAGGGCATGCATTTATGGCTGATAAATTTTCTTGAAATAATCCTTGATATATCAAATTATGCTGGACACAGGAAACATCATGGATTTTTATATCATCCATATAATTTGCATGTGGTAAGGAGTTGAACTTCCTTCTCGTCTCTCCTTCAGTTCTCTTTCTCCTCTTTACCTTCTCAACTTCTCCATCTCTAACATGAGCCATATAATTTGTTTAACATCTCTGGGGTTCTTGGTGTCATCCCTTTGCCCGAGGCTTCCCTATGCTGCAGCAGTGTGCATTTTGTCAAAAGTAGCTGCTAGTTACGCTGAGTGGCAGGGAGTACTCTCTCTCTTTCTCTCTCTCTCCCCCTCCCTCCTATGGAGCCTTTTCTCTTCTTTGAAAGAATTTCGCTACTTTTTCTCTCTTCGAAATTCCTGTGTGAATCTAGGAACATGCTTTTGTGGTTTCATTAGCTAAAGACGATTCTATTGAGACTAGCTAGATGAAATTATACTTATAAATGCGATATCTTGGCAATTTATTGGTATCATATTGGAGATACCTATGTTCCTATATTGCTATGGGTTGACGTTTTAGAAATTTTGGTCTCCTAGTCCTAGATAGTACACTCAAAAGTGTGTTAGATATCCATCGTCACTCATTATGGTTAAAAACTTAAAAATGAAACTGGAATATAGCATGCATGAAGTTTTATATCTGGCGAGTGTTTATTGCTGTTCTCGGAATCTCAGGTGCATAGTAGAGTAGTAGACCACTAGTCTTGTTGTCTGCCTCTCTCTCTCTCCTTTTTTTTCCTTTTTTTTTTTTTTTTTGGGGGGGGGGGGGGGGGGGAGGGGAGGGGATGAAGGCATATTGGCAAAACCAGACAACTTGTCTTTTAACTGCTGCTGATAATTTAGTCTTTGTGAATTTTGGGCTACTTAGAAGGATCTGTGCTATGAAAGACTGAACTTTGTGATTTCCACAGATGTTCAGACAGCTGTAGTTGCTAAAGAAGCACTTGAGGGACATTGCATATATGATGGAGGGTTTTGCAAACTCCACCTATCATATTCACGGCATACTGATTTAAGTATCAAGGTAAGTGACTCATAGTGAGTACTACTTTCTCTTTTGAATTGTGCATTTAGCAATATTTTCTGATACAGCTAACACCGATTACCTCTTTAATTCCATTGTTAGTTGATCCATAAGTTGGTTATAAGACTTTTTTGATTCATCGATGTGCGTATCTTTATTGTGGTTAGGGATGTCAGTGGGGCGGGTCAAGTAGGAGACCCGCCCCATCCCCGCCCCAATGGGGCGGGGATGGGTCTCGGTTTGGCGGGTGGTGGGGCGGGGATGGGGATAAAAACCATACCCGCCATGGGTGATGGGGCGGGGGTGGATTTTAAGTTGTACCCGCCCCGCCCCACTTCGTACCCGCCCCATCCCCACCTCATACCCACATCTATATATCTTTTAAAGCAAAATTACATACTTTTATTCTATTTATAAAATAATTACATGAAATACAATATTAATTATAATACTTTGTACGACACTTATATTTACCCGGAGTTTCAGATAACACAATAGGAATTATGTGGAAAAGGACCCTACCTATGAAGTTCATATAAAAAAATTATGATTTGCTTTTATGTTAACAAGTGATCTCAAAGATATTAAATTCATTTAGGCTACAAACTATGCATCTACTTCTAATTCCTGCTTGTTCTTTGCTTCTTATTCAAACCTTTTCTCAATAAACACCCTAGGAAACTGTAGAGTGAAGAGAAATGAGTGAACCTATTGCAGATTCATATATGTTTTATGATGTACTTGGAAGTTCTTGTGTTTTTTCCTCATCAAGAAGGTTTCATGGGATGTGCTTGTCTTGCCATGTGTCATTCGTATATTATTTTGGAATTGCTTTACTCAAAAGTCACAGTCAGTTTTTGATGTAATTTTAACTTCTGTTACAGTGATAAATATTTTTAATTTTGCAAGAACTTTTCTTCCTTGATACGAAGTATGTAAACAACTAAACATTGTTGATTGTGATATCTGAAACTCCAGGTAAACAATGACAGAAGCCGAGACTATACAATTCCTATACATGGGGCCATGATTCAACCCTCAATTCTCGGACAACAGCCAACAGGAGGGCCAATGTCGGGAGCAACTGCTGCTCCTTATAATGGTGGGCAATATCCAGGACCACCTCCTTCATCAGGAGGCTGGGCACCACCTCAACATATGCACATGCAGATGCCAATGCAAAATTACCCATACAACATGCCACCTGGACCTGGTGCTGCACCTCCTGGTCCTCCTGGCACCATCCCGCCAGGTTCCATGCCACCAGGGTCAATGCCGCTTGAAATGGGACCTGGAGCAATGCATATGCAGAACCCAAATGGCTTGCCGCAGCCACCTGCTATGCCTCCATACAGTCAATGACATGATGTGGCTCGAAGACTGACTGGGCTCTACTGAGGTTTTTGGGTTCCGGGAATGTGAGAAAAAAATCCAGCCTGCCAATCTCAATTCTTGATTTGTTGAGGGCTTGCTATAATTTCGCTTAGATTACAAATAACTTTTTATTGTTTGAACTATTTCCTAAATTCTTAAAGGTTGAGCTTCTTTGGAACTCTTACTCTTATTCTGGTATAAAAATTCTTTATGCTGATATCGAAAAAGCTCTGTTTTACTTCATATGCCTTTTGCGATCTTTTTATCTTGGTAAATGCTCGTATCCGTTTTAGGTTTTGACATACGAGTAATACCACATTCCTGCATTGAGGTTTCAATAATTCTACTTAGGTGACCTGTGTGTATCAAATTTTGTTTTTATTTTGATGTCCAATGGTTTGGTAATCTCAATTTTGTTAGTCAGGGATAAGTCGATTTTAATGATTTTTACAAATGTAATTTTCTCCCTAATAATTACATATGTAATTTTCTCCCTAGTCATTATATATGTAATTTTCTCCCTAAGATAAAATCCCGTTAGCCCTAAAATTGGGCGAAAGAAAGTATACGCTAGAGGGACAGAGGGTTTATCAAGACCCATCTAATCTTAATTACGATTATCTTATTTAATTGACCGTATTTGATACAAACCATCAAGCGAAATAAAATAAAAAAAACACCCCTATATGATATTATCTTCAGAATCTCGTTGATTTATTTGATAATAATCTTATTTTCTATAATACGACTCTATCTAAGATAATATATAAAAAAAATATATACTCCCTCCATTTCATAATGTTAGATCATATGGAATCAATCACATAAAAGTAAAACATAATTTATAATTAGTTTACCTTATTTAACTTTTTTTGATTTTTTGTTAGGAAAGCACAAGTCATAATTGCATAATTTAAAGTAAAAATTTCTTTACTTAAAGTCATGTCATCAATCCACAATCAATTAATTCAAAAAAAAAAATCAAATTTTAAATGAAATATATTCATTTTAAACGCCATTACGCCAAAGTATTATGAAATGGAAGGAGTATAAAATTATCTTTAGAATCTCGTAATTATTAATAGTTATCTTGTTTTCTACTCTACGACTATATAAAGAGGATTGTTTCTAAGGTTTCATTAGGGTCAAATTGAAAAAGCCATAAAAACATGTCTTCTCCCTACAACCAAACATGGTAAATATTAGGTTCATTTGCAAACATTGTAAGTAAATAAGTTCATTTGTATATTATAAACATTGCAAACAAGTTCATTTATATATTTTAGGTTCATTTGTATATTGTAGATTTGAATTTTTATGATTTACCTTTCCTATTGCGATATTTTACAACTTATCGTCGTCATATAATAATCCAAACCAAAACCTCAATTTAATAGTCCCACGACAACAACAATTAACGTGTGAAGAAGAAGAGGATACAAAATTTCCACAAGAAGAAACCAAACGATTCTTTGTCCCTACTTCCCAACTTCCCTAATCTTTCCTTGAACTAACAACAGTTGTTGACTCGACCGAGTTGTACACTTTCACCACTCACTCGACTCACCAGGCGCCAATTTCAATCAACCCAATCCAATCCCTCCAAAGATAAGGTTTTTACTCTCTACCCTTCTTCTTCTTCTTCTTCCTCTTTCTCTCTCCTCCATTGTTACACCTCCTTGAAGGAGGGAGAAGGAGACATCTTTCAATTCAATATCTTTGAAAACCCAATAAACCCAGAAAAACCCAGAAGCAGAAGAACAATTATGACGACATTGCAAGCTTCTCTTTTGTTCAAACCCCCAAATTCTGTCCCTTTAATCCGTTTATCCCCAATTCTTCGTTTACGCCCTCTATTTTCTCATTCTTTTGCCCTAAACTATTGCATCTCTCGTTCTCGTAAATTTTCCATTAGTTGTTGCGCATTACACCCTCAAAACCCCCACATTAGCTCAAATTCTGACTCAATTGAAAAACCCAGCTCCTCGAATTCTGATTCTTTCCTTGAATTTGATGGTAAAAATGGGGACCAGGAGCTTGAAAACCCTAGTATTAGCAGTAGTAGTGATAGTGGTAATGAGGAAACTGCTTCAAGAATTGGGGAGAGAGAAAGTGAAGAGGAGAATGAGGGTTTTGTGGGGGAGAAAAAGGGGGAAGAGGGTAAATTGGCAATAGTGGTGTTTTTGGTGGGAGTTTGGGTTAATTTTAAAAAAAAGTTGGAGAACATTTGGTTATCTGGGTGGTTGAGTTGGTGGCCGTGGCAGCAGGAGAAACGGCTACAGCGTTTGATCGCCGAGGCCGATGCCAATCCGAATGATGCCGCCTTGCAGAGTTCTTTGCTTGCTGAGCTCAACAAGCATAGGTTGGAATTTGTCATGGGAATAGTAATTATCTGAATACTTTGATTTTTTATGTGTCTTTTTTTTTTTTGCTTAAATACTCGTGGCAATGTGGGTGAATGTGGTGATTGTGTTATTTGGAATTTGTTCAATATATGCAGGTTGAAATGATATTTTGGTTAATGTTTTTGGGTATGTGATTAGGTTCTGGCGACTAATTTGGTTTGCATTTGCTTTGAATTGTGACTAGTAGCCAATTGAACAGTTTTTTACTTGCTACTTTTTTAATTTGTTGACAGTGCTTAAGTGTTTAGACTTCTGTATCTTGAATGAGCAGAAGCTGTAACGTATATAAGGTTGGATCTTTTTAGTAGCAAAGGTTTATAGATTATATAGAGTACTTGAAATTTACCGTTGCTTCTTCATGTTTTAGTGTGTCCGAAAAACCTCACGTTTGGGATCATTAGAGCTACTTATTCTGAAATGCCTGAAAATAATAGCTCTATTTGCTACAAATGGGCTTAAAGGCTGAAATTTTGTTTCTTAAAGGTTTTAGAAGTTCATACAGCATTTAAGATTTCATCTTTTTCCCACCTATGGGATTCAGGAAAATTATACTGAATGGTGAAAAGCAAACTAAACTGCTTACAAGGAAGCTCTGCAGCATTGTACCGACTCTGTCTTGCATCTTCGTCCCATTTTGTAATTTGTTTTTATTTGTAGCTGCTAGGTTATCCTATCTCCTATTCTAAAATAAGAAGAAAAAAAATGTGATGTGTTTTTTGAATTGTCTTTTCAGCCCTGAATCTGTCATCAAGCGATTTGAACAAAGAGATCTTGCTGTGGATAGTCGAGGTGTCATAGAATATCTTCGAGCTTTGGTAGCTACAAATGCCATTGCTGAGTACCTTCCTGATGAGCAATCTGGGAAGCCGTCCAGTCTCCCTACATTGGTAACTTCCTATTCTTTTAAAGTACTACATGCTTTTGTTAAATTTCTGTTTGTAAAATGCAAATCTTAATGTTATGCTACTGCTCTTTTCTCTGTCTATGTGCCACTTCTGAGTTTCTTCCATCTGGCTTTGTCCAGTTAATATATGGATCTTGTAGAGCTTAATATGCTGTACAAAGTATTCTGACAACAAATATTTAGTGATTTAGTATAAAGTAATTGATGCCAATATTTGTTTGTCCTCACATCAATTTACCTGAAAAACAGGTTAACCTTGTCAAGCCTTAGATGCAACAGACCTTCTCTTTTAGTCTTGTGCAAATCTTACTTCGACTTTTCCTTTTTTTTAATAAAGTTTTGACCAGGAGCTCTGCTCTATGGACTTTGTTGAAGTGTGACTCATATTGCCATTTATATATTCCTGACATCAAAATATGTATGATAACAGATGCATTAGTTGTACTTACTAAAAAGTGGCATTAAGCGTGACATCTACTTACCTTAAATCAGTACAATTACGATATTTATACTCACCGAACTGTTACATGGTGGACCTCCTCTTCTACTGCTGTCTTCATGTCACTTGTGGTTTCTTATCTTTTGTTTTAACCAGTGACACCTTGTTAAAACTTGTTAAGTATGCCATTTATGTTTTTCTCATACATTAAAGTTGCAACTCTTGTAAGTACTAAGGATTGTAGGACTTAAATGTAAAAGTTACAAATAATTGCATTGCTTTTACATCAATTTGCGCAAAATAAGTTTAATTCTTTTATGCTGAAAGGTCTGGAACTACCAAAATCCTAGCAGCTGTAACAAACTAGATTTAGTAGGTTCATTATCTAGCTTACTGCTGATTATTAAGCAATTTTTTCGGTTTCTTCTCATAAATAAAAATTACTATTGTGCTGGCATGGCCATTGCTATAAAGTCTTTGTTAATTTGTGGTTTGCAACTATCTGCAATTCAAATAAAAATAAAAATAAAAATAATTTATGTATGACACTTATGTTTTTCTGTTTATCTTAAAAAATGATTTTTCGGCTCTTTGGTTGGAAGTGACAGAATGTGAAACATATTACGTTATGTAGCATCCCCTTCTGAATATTATTTCCATGGTAGCTGGTTATTGACTTTATAATTCATGTCACTTAAATATACATTCTAGCTTACTTTTTATGAACTGCAAGGTTTGTGTAATTACTTTTGATTATCCACTCAATCGTATCCAGTTTAGTGTTAACTTGTCATCACCAGTACCTGTTTCTCATCAATCATGATCCTTCTTGTAGCTACAAGAGTTGAAACAACGTGCTTCTGGAAATACAGAGGAGCTTTCCTTTAACCCTGGAATATCTGAGAAGCAGCCATTACATGTGTTGATGGTAAGGTGGCCTGTTAGATAAATAGTCCTCTTTATGTATGAATTTGTGTTGTTTGAGGGCACTCAGCTATGGAAATTTTGTGAAACTGTACTGAAAGTTAGAAGTTATTGTCGCACATTCAATCAATCAATCAATCAATCAAAGCCTTAATCCCATAAAGTGGTGTCGGCTACATTGTCGCACATTGATTCTATTAAATATTTCAGTTGTTATATATATCACAAACCTGAGACTATGATGCATATCCTGGTTTTGGATGAACATATAGTTTAAAAATTATGAACAAATATTCCAACGATTACAAGCATTTTTAATATGCTCATAGTATTTTAATTATATGCTCAATTTTTACTCAACAACAACAACAACAACAAAGCCTCATCATTTTTACTCCTGAAGTAAAAATAAAAAATAGAAAAGAAGACGAAAAAGGGAGTGTGATTTTATTTATTTATTTTTACTACGAACTATATAAATTTTGACTATATTATCATCCTGGACCAGGATGCACATCCTGTTTCAGGACCATGATACACTTAAGTTAAATATACTCCATACAATGTTTCTGTCACTAGTCATAACTCTCTATGGATTGTGTTTATTCAGGTTGATCCTAAGGTGTCCAACAAATCGTCTCGTCTTGCACAAGAGCTATTCTCTACTCTCCTCTTCACTATTGCTGTTGGTTTAGTTTGGTACAAGTTCTTTCGTGAGTCTGTTATATGTATTTATGGCCGCTAGTTATTGTGTAAAATTCTGCCTTGTGTGCAATCAAATTGATCTGTCCATCTATTGTCAGCTCCTCTTCAGCTTTGACACTAAGTGTTCATGCAATAGATTCCTGTCTTGAATTATTTCCATATTGGCATGCTCAGGATAATGGGAGCTACTGCACTTCAGAAGTACATAACTAGCTTAGGTGGTATAGGAACCTCTGGTGTTGGATCAAGTTCTTCGTACTCTACCAAGGAATTGAGTAAAGAAGTTGTTCCAGAAAAGGTATTAGCCTTTCCATAACATATCATCCTACTGTTTGGCTCATTAACACAGTAATATGATCAGTCTTCACTTTAGGTTAAAAGAGATCTAATCCAGCTATATAAAAGTGATTTTTTGGATATTTGATCAATTGTGCTTCGTATATGATGATTACTTGATGCAAGCTCTTCAAGAATCTGATGCAGAAGTATTTTTCTGTTTAGCATATATTACCCTTTTTTTAAAAAATTATCATGCAGATTTATGAAGTAAAATGGATATTTACAATTTAGAACTTGTCATTTTTGGGTGCTGATTAGCTGGTTTTTTTTTATCAGAATGTCAAAACTTTTAAGGACGTTAAGGGCTGTGATGATGCAAAACAAGAGCTTGAGGAGGTGGTGGAATACCTCAAAAATCCTGCTAAATTTACTCGCCTTGGAGGGAAGTTGCCAAAGGTCTGTTAGAGCTTCAGTTTTGTGTGTATTGAATATGTTGCTTCTCCACTTAATGCCATCAAAATGTTTACCATTTACTTGGAGAACCCCTTTTAAAATCTTGGTTATACGTGATGAATTAGAGAACTTTAGAGAACTTTACAGCTTATGATTTTTCAGTAGCTGAGTATACACTTAAACGTTGGGTACTGTTCTTAGTTTCTTACCTCTCCTCTTGCTCATGCTCTCTGTTACTGTTTTTTTTTTTTTTTTTTTTTTTTTTTTTCTCTCTCTATACAAATCTGATGCCCATCTTTGTTTTCTGCTACTGGTTCTAAACTACCTTTCAAACTCTTCTCTTTCTCCTGTTTTCACTGCCTTGTCGTTCCAATATTTTTTTTAGGAAATGGTACTTATTGCTATCCCTGGAGTAGTTGGTGGTAATAATGTGTATGTCTGTAAATTAATTAAGCTTCTAGATCCGACTTTCATTGCTATTGCTGTTCTCTGTAGCAACTTTTCTCTGAGCTACAACTAGTCCTCTGTTTGCCTGTCCATTGTGCCTTGCTGATGTGTACATGCTCCATCTTTAATTACTGTAGCACTCTTTCCAGCCACCTATTTTGCATTTGACTTCCATTTAGAGAGCCTACCCTCGACATTATAATGTCTGTGACGTTAAATATCTTCTATATCCTGCTGTCCTTTGATAGTATGCTTTGTCTATGTTGTCCCTTTGTCAAAACCTGCCCTGGTCCTCCTCTCCCAGACATATTTTTTTTTTAAAAAAAAAATTATTTAGATCATGACCATTTGTACTCTAGTCAACTATAGTGTTGGACTACATCAATGACTATTCATTGCTACACATGCCTCTGTTTTGTTTTAAGCAAAGTGTGGCAACATTGAACAAGAAATTTGAGCAGTATCTTGGCATAGAAAAAGGAATTGGTTGCTTAGCTAGGGAAGGTCTTCATGAAAAGATTATGTACTTTTGTATTGAACGCAGGATATAAGTGAGATTTCGAGTAAGTGTTTAGACAACAAGCATTGATTGATCTGCTGTGTTTTTACTTTTAGTTAAAAATAAATGTAAAAAAAATAAATAAATAAATAAAATTCCACTGTGATCTTTAACAAATAACAACTCTCTGATAGTTTAAAGTTTAAATGTATGATCTTTTATATTTTGTTGTTACTACTGTTGGTGTTTTACGCTTTAGTTGTAGCCTGTACATAAACGTCTATTTATAATGGGACAAAATACTAGAATTTCTATGTAAACACTTAAACAACAATCTGTATCTCTGATGTCAGGGAATTCTTTTGACTGGAGCTCCTGGTACTGGGAAAACACTGCTTGCTAAGGTACTTCTTTCTCAACCTTTTGGAGCTTCTTGAAAAGGAAATCACATATCTTAAAATGTTATGTGTTGCCTGAGTAGTTTAGTTGTGGTGCTTTGGATGGGTGCTGTTGTGTGTGATTCAAATTGCCGAACCGTATAACCAGCTGAAGGTTTATGCTCATGTGGGCATTTATGTAGAAGTTGAGGTTAACTGTTACTTAATGTGATATCTTGAATAGACTGAATTTTAAATCAATAGCTACAGATCTTTTATGCTCATGAGGATGCTTACAAAATCAGAATAGTGATGCATATTAGATTTTCTGAATAAATAACAGATAGGGGCTCCCAAATATTTTCCGTAAGTTCTATGTTGTTGTTCAGTGTCAGTAAATGAAGCTAGTCTTAGACACATGTTCTCTTAGAGGAGCTGGTAATTTGATTATTCTGATTAGAAGGTGATTTATCTTCCAAGGGGTGATGTTGATGCTGATCTCATAACTATATGCATTTGCTGGTGAATTGTTAGATTCTGACGTGGAATGCCAACCCATATAAATTCAGCAAAACTGGTAACTTTCTATGGCAGGAAGTGGTAATTGTTAGATTGAAAATAGTGTTAATACAAATCCATGCCAGAGTCTGATGACCTTGTAAGAATAAGAGAAAAATCGAATATAGCAAACTTGGAGTCTTGGGACAGTGAATACGTAATGCTATTCTTTTTTATCATGTTTTGTGTATTACATGCTAAGTTGCTAACTTCTTCTCACGTCCCATAAATGTTGCAACATTTGAACAGTTGAACTTTTACACTACTTACACTATTATGATTAATGCGCAAGGAAAAAGGGTCATGTGGGATCTTTTAGACTTGTTTGGATATATACTTTCAAAATACCAACTTTTAATACTATTTACCTACAGTTAATT